>NW_018027152.1:9900-32503 GCF_000346465.2 Prunus persica
CACTGGGAAGGACAAATAACAGTAGATTAGAATAAAGCTACCGGGAAGAAGAAGGCATTGGTGGCCAAAGCTAAAGATCATCACCTGAAGGCTGATGTGGCCCCTCCCCATTACAAAGAGTAACTCAATAGAAGTCCGTTGCTTCCTCTAACCATTCCTATCTATTTTTGCACGGATGATGAATTCCAAAAAATTCCGATTTTATTTATTACCTTACTTTTTAATATCCACATTTAGACTAGAAATGTAAGGATTTACTTCTAGACTCTAAATCTGATTGACACATTGCTTAAACAAGCTATAGAAAATTGCCTAAGTTAAAATTTGAAAGAGCAATAGAGGGAAAAGTGAACATCATAATCAATTGTACCTGCAGCTCAACTTTTATGTCCAAAAGAAAACCATGCCTATCTGCATCAAAAGGCATGTTAATGTTAGCACTTGAGAATGCAGAATTATGGGATTTAAGTGTATGCAAGTGCGTGTGTGTGTATATATGTATAGAGGAAAGCCAAAAAGACCAGAAAATCACAAGACTATAGAGACTTATATTCAGTGCAATTGATTTGAGAGAGACACAAAAACAGAGAGGCGCACAAAAAGAGAGAGAGAGAGAGACATTTATCTTGTTTCTATTATGTGAATGATGTGAACCCATCAAAGTTTAAATTATGTCCTGTTTCTACTTAATGATTGAGGCAGAAACCACCTTATTTGTGACACCAAAGGCTGAGGAGACAAAAAGGCAACTAAATTTACTTTTTTGGACCTTATTTATTCCTACGCAACTATATTTACACTCTAGATTTCTGCGCTCCAAATCAATATCTTATTATCTTAAATCACACACGAAAGAAATACATGTGGTACAACAATCCGGGAGTGTGAAAGCTCGATCTTGATCATACTTGGTTGGTAATATAAGAAACAGATTTCAAATAGTTCTGATGGAAAAAATAAAAAGAAAGACAGAAGGCACTGAAAAATATATTGTACTACTGAGTGAGATCACGAATGGGGGTCATTCAAAAATAAAGCAGTAGCATGGTAGGCTAGTGAAATACCAAGTTTATGAGGGTCTACAACTAGGGATCCAATATGGAGTCACTTCTATGTGCCTTATTAGAAGCGCATTTATCATCATTCAAAGGGAGCAGTACCAAAACTTTCATGGCTTTAAAATGGCAAAGCCAACCCTTGGCAAAAGAATGTGCCCTCTTTGCTCTCTATGAAAGACCTTGAAGCAAGATATGATCAAGATGGTAGTTAGACTCCCTTCTTTATTTCCCCTTCTCTTTTGTACCCTTGATTTAATTTTATGTTTTTGAGAGAGAGAGAGAGAGAGAGAGAGAGAGAGAGAGAGAGAGAGAGAGAGAGAGAGAGAGAGAGAGAGAGAGAGAGAATTGTGGTAGGTGGGTTATTTTGAGGCGTTGGAAGATATAGGTGTGAAATGTAGAGAGTGAAGAAGAGGCAGAAAAAAAATATGGCAAATAATAAGGATCAAAAGAAGCAGACACCACTACCTACCAAAAGGAATTTCATCTGGGCAAAACATTTTATCTGAAAACAAACAACTATATACATCTTTTTTTAAAACTAAAATTAAGGTGCGAAGAACTCAGATATGTTAAATGAAACAGAAAAGGAATGAATGCTGAACAAAAAGCATATTTAAATGATGATAATAAGTAACGAGAGAGGGAACTTACTTGGGTCCTGCTTGCTCCGAGAGAGTGGAAGATCTGAACCAAAATGTGGTAGGTGGGTTATTTTGAGGCGTTGAAAGATATATGTGTGAAATGTAGAGAGTGAAGAAGAGGCAGAAAAATAGTATGGCAAAAAAATAAGGATCAAATGAAGCAGACACCACTATCTACCAAAAGGAATTTCATCTGGGCAAAACATTTTATTTGAAAACAAACAACTATCACTACTACATTTTAGTATTTGCGCGACGAATCCAATTTCGTCGCGCAGACTAACATATAGTCGCACGAATACAAGCGCGACATAAAAATCGTCGCGCGCTATCTGTCGCGCAAAGATCGTGAAGAAAGACTTTGCGCGACCGATTCTACCACTCGTCGCGCAATTTTGTGCGACGGTTATCCTTCGTTACACAAAAGGTTCAGAGACGACGAAAACGTTCGTCGCACAAAATTACGCGCGACGAAAGTAGATTCGTCGCCACAACAATGCACGGCGAATAATTTTCGTCGCGCAATACGTCTCGTAGACATTTGCGGCACCAAGAGTTCATTGTCACGCAATTCTATTGCGTGACGAAACAATGTTGTCGCGCATAACCTTTTGCGCGACGGCAAATTGCGTCTCGCGATACGTGCCCACAAAATTTGCGCGACGCAATACTGTTGTCGCGGAAATCCATTTTAGCAACGAAAACGTTCGTCGCGCAAAAATAATTATATGTATTTTAAAAACTTTAGAAACATTATTTTTTCAGAATATATAAATTTGCGCGACGACAAAGCTTTCGTCGCGCAAAATTAATGTATACATTTATTATATAATTATAATATTACTTTTGTTTTATTTTATAAAAAAATAAATTTGGTTTTTTTTTGGGTAATAAAATGAAATTCCAATAATAAAAAAATTGAAGTCAATAACAAATTTATTATATAAAATAAATGTATGCTACAAGAGAAAGATTTAAAAAATAATTACGAAAATAAAAAAACTAATCGAATAATGTTCCAAAATCTACATTATCGTCTGGCACATGCGGTGCAGAGGTCTGGGGGTCTACAGGGGCCGGCGTCTGGTGGGGATGCTCGGGATAAACGGGCTCGGAGGTCGGCGCACCAAAATGCGGGACTGGAATGCCGGACTGTGCGAGGGACTGTAGAATGACCGACATCTGACTCTGAAGAGTGGCCACCTGTGCTGTCAAAGCAGTGACCTGATTGTTTGACTGCGCTGATGAACGGGGTCTGGGTTCCCTCCGCCTGGCATTCCCCATCCCTCGACAATATGTCCCCGGTCTCCTCCCTAGAGTCTGATCCAATGTCTCCGTCAAGATCTGAAATCCAGCATCCTGTGGAGGATCCACAGACTCGATCGGAGTATCGGGAGGAAGTTGGGAGGCGGACTCCTGAAGAACCAACTGGCTCCTCTCCACCATCGTCGTCTGTTTAGCATAACATAAAATATAAATTCAAACATTCATATAAAAAACCTTTAAAGTTGAATGCGTAACATAAGAATTAAAATTAAATAATACTTACTTGAAGGGACTCGGCCAACTCATTCCCAGGTCGAACATAAACGTCGCCAAAGACGTCGATCTCTAGGAATTTGGACCCCCCCTAAATTGAACAAAAGAAAAAAAATATTAGTACGAAAAAATAAATTAAGAATAATGAAAAAGTAAAAATTAAATAAAAATTATTTTATTATTACCTGACGCCGTGCATCCATCCTATACGAGAAGGGCCTGGAACCCGAATGATGGAGAAGAGTCTTCTTCTTCCTATTGCCCTTATTGATTTGGGCTTTATTCTGTTATACAAAAAATAAAACGTATTAGTTGAAATTGAAATTAAATATAAAAAATTAAAAAGACATTAGTAAGAAAATAAAATTAAATATAAAAAATTACCACAAAAGCGGGCGCTTGAAAATGAGCGCAGAGCCACACCCAACTATCCTCCCGGCCCTCAAGCTCTTTCGGGCAACCCTCTTGAAGAGCGACTTGCGGATCATCAAACGCCTCAAAATGGTGGTGCAAGTCGCTCTTCCACTGTTTGTACCTCTCAGAGAAGAGTCTGTTGACGTACGCCAACGACTCTTCGTCAAGGTCCTCCAAGTTGTAGTTCGTCTGCAATAAATTAATTACATACATTTAAATAATATAAATATAACGTTTGAAAGAAAAAGAATGAAAAGGCCTACATACCGACAACTGGCCGCGAACCTCAGTCTTGGTCTCGTCAGGCATCACCTTCCAAGACTTCCATTGCATCGGGCAATAGCTCCTCATGACATGACCAATGTCGTGGGCCAAGGAGCTATGCAACTCCGCCGTCGGTGCAGCCCGATGTCGCTCGTCGTATCCGATGTTGATACGACTGTTGGTCACCCGGGTGACCTTCGCCGTCTTCAACTGCCGACACGGCCCTCGGGTGTTCTTCTTGGCTGCAAAGAAAGATAACATGAATGTTAAATAAATAACAAATTTAACAATAAAATACACACACAAAAACAAAAGCAAAAACAAGAAATAAAAAAGAAAATTAACTGGAGAAAAAGGAAAGCTATACCTGGCTGTGACCCCGACGCATCAGTGGATGTGGTGTCGGTGGTGCTGGCGGGCCGATGACGCCGCCTGGCGCTAACAGGCTGCGCCACTGATGACGCTGATGAGGCAGGCGCCTGAGACCCCGCAGGTCCAACTGCCAACTGGTCCATCAATGCTGGTGCAGTGGCAGCAGATGCTGGAGCAGTGGCAGCAGATGTCGGCTGAGTCGGGGGCTCAGAACTCTGCGTGGTCGTCACCGCCCTACGACGTCTAATCAGGTCTGACATCTGCACAATTTCATTAATACACATACAAATTAATAAAATATACGAATATTTGAAAACACATACAATTTTATTCAGATTATTGACCTAGGGTTTGTGAGTTCGGAGTATCCGGGACTCCGATCCACGATCCGTAGAATCCTAGACTATCCAAGAAATACAAGGTACACCATACGTGAGTTTGAGTTCGATCCAACGGTCCGAACATAACAACCCCGGAAATCGCACAATAGGCAAAATCCGTTCGAGACGCAAATGGTAACCAAATTCCAATCCGAAAACACCTACGCGCTCGTGACAACTACAGGATTGCACTGGAACCTAATTCAGGTGGCTACAGTAACCCACGCGCCGGCAGCGCGCGGGTGTCCAAAGCGATACCAATCGCCGGAAAATTCTAAAAACTAAGGGCCAAGGTTCCTACCCTAGGTTCAAAACATCAATTGGAGCCACTTTTGTTCTCGGACATACCCCGAAAAATGGCCGGAAGTGGCCGGAATTGAAAATCAAAAACCGGCCGAAACTTAGGGTTTCAAATTAACCGCCCTATTGCAACAATTTCAGAAATCCTACCAACCATCAGCTAAAGCATCAAAAATAGGACAGAAACCATACGTCAGGTGTCGGAATTGGTCGTCGGAGGAGAGAGATCGACGGCGGCGCAGATTCGGTGAAAACCGAAGAAATTGCGGCAGCTGGCTCTACAGTGAGGGCGGGGGAGCTTCGGGGTACCACCGTTGTGGCGGCGCGGTCCAAATCCACCGGGGTAGGAGGCGGAGCTGACAGCGGAGAGAGAGACGAAGAGGTTTAGGGTTTCTGCAATCTGGGGAAGAATGCAAGATCCCTTCTTGCTTTATCACTGTCCCTGTTCATCCATAATCCCCTTCGTATGCCCATTCTTTACAAATCAAGACAGGCTTTGATTGTGTCCTTTGTCTTGCCCTCGATATCTAGAATCGTGCCCACCAATGTGTCAAATACATTTTTCTCAACATGCATCACATCTAGATTGTGCCTCAATTTTAGTTTCGACCAATATGGGAGCTCAAAAAGCATAAGCTTGTGAGTCCAGTTCATATGTGTCGAAGGTCTGGTCCGGCTAACTGTTTTTCCGAACGGAGCAAAATCCAAACGGTTAAGCTGTTCCAAGATCTCATCACCGGACCATTCTCTAGGTCTGAGGTGACGCTCTGTGTTCCCGTCGAACTCTTTATCTTTTTCCCGCCACTCGTGGTCCCATGGCAACTATCTCCGATGACCAAGGTAACAAACTTTTTCCGTGTGCCAACCAGAAGTTACATCTTCTTTGCATACAGGACATGCCATATAACCCTTTGTGCTCCACCCAGAAACCATTGCATATGCTGGAAAATCATTCACAGTCCACATAACTGCTGCCCGCAAAGTGAACATCTTCCCAGTCGATTTATCGTACGTACGAACACCGTTTGTCCATAAATCCTTCAGCTCATCAACCAGCGACCTTAAGTAAACATCGATTGACCTCCCAGGATCCTCAGTTATCAAAACAGTCATCATCATGTATTATTTTTTCATGCATTTCCAAGGCGGCAAATTATATGGGAATACGAAAATCGGCCAAGTGCTGTGGTGTTGGTTTAGAACCCCATACGGATTGAATCCGTCAGTGGCAAGTCCTAATCTCACATTTCGGGGATCAGCAGCAAACTCGGGGAACGTTCGATCGAACTCTTTCCATGCCTCCCCATCTGCAGGATGCCGCATTACATCATCATCTACCCGTTTTTCCTTATGCCATCTCATGTCTGTTGCAGTGTGCGTCGACATATACAATCACTGCAACCTAGGTTTCAGGGGCAGATAACGCATGACTTTTTGTGGGATCTTAGTCGTTCTATTCTGAGATGTCATTTTGAACCTCGACTCATTGCATATAAGGCATGTATCCAACGTTTCGTGCTCCTTGTAGAATAACTTGCAATTATTTTTGCAGGCATGAATTTTTTCATAACCCAATCCAAGACCATTCAACACCTTCTGCGTGTGTTTATGATCTTTCGGCAAACAATTGTCCGTCGGAAGCATTCTCTTGAAAACCCCCAAAAAGTAATCGAAACACAGGTTCGACATACGATACTTTATTTTTCCGTGCATTAGCTCTACAATGGCCGTGAGAACGGAAAAGCTCTCGCACCCCGGGTATAACTCTTGGTTTGCATTTTTTAACAGTTTTTCATATTGTTCAAACTCCGCGCTGTCTATTGGTGTTGGCACGTCATCTTCCCTTTCGTGATTGATGTTGGTCGATGCAAATGGAAAAACATCCTCTATAATATCCATGACTTGATCATTAGGATCCACAATAGGTTCAACACTGTCCATTCTTATGGCATTTGAAGACGAAGCATGGTCTAATTGTTCCCCATGAAGGTTCCAAATGCTATATGTCTCAATCATTCCATTCCTTACTAAATGAAATCCAACATTTTCAATTGTCTCCCATAACGTGTTATTACACCTCCTACAAGGACAACGGATTCTAGTTGCACCCGGATTGTGTCTACGTGCAAACTCGATAAAATCCTCGATTCCATCCAAGTATTCGTCTGAGCATCTATTTGGGTTCTGTATCCACCTTCTGCTCATAATTCCTGAAACCATAATCACAACATAACAATCACAACAACTTCATACGAAGTTATAATGTCACCTTATGCCTCCGGTAAGGGCCCTATCCCATTCGGGAATGCATAGTTCTGTCACGTAACCTACGGCTACATGAGATTAGATTTCGACATGGATGAATTTCGGCAGCATCTCGATACAGTTCTTGAGGTGGGCATAGGTATTAATACCTACGTACCACCCGAAGAACGTACCGAGATGACACCGAAATCTCCACAATCGAAACCTAATCCTGTAGCCGTGGATTACGTGACAACACTATGCATTACCAAACTGTCCAAATAGTGGGACAATTCAAGAATTAATTAGACCGCAGTCATGTTTTACGCATCCATGTACGAAATCCAACTAATCTCGAACGGGAAACTAAATGTTACTAAACATACAAATAAAAGTACGAAGTTAATTTCAATTAACTTCGTACATCACAACACATTGTGCTACATCACACACAATTTAACAACATAATATAAATATAACTTCAGAAAAAAAATGTACACATAACAAACTAACTTTAACATTTTTAATATATAAAACGAATAAAATACTGTGTCAATCGTTCTCCACCAATCGCTAATTACAAATATCCCTAACGAGAATAAAATTAATAGCGTTAGTACGAATTTACATTAATACTTATAAAGTAACGACAACAAATACTTACCCGATGAACGTACTGAATTTCCAGCAGAGACAGCGGCAGAGAGGTTGAGAGAGAGGCAGAAAGGAAATTTTTTTCCTTTATGCCTCTGTAATGGCAGAGTTCTGATATGAAGAAGAAGGACTTTGCGCGACGAAGAATAAAATTCGTCCCGCAAAATACCGTCACCAAAAACCTTTTTTTCGTCGCACAAAACGAGTTTTTTCCATCGCGTAAAAGCTTGTCGACAAAAAAACTTTTGCGCGACGTAAGACGTCTGCGTCGCACAAGATTCCGTCGCGCAAATTCTTGTCCTCGTCGCCCAAAAACAAAATTCCGTCGCGTAACAATTATTCGTCGTCGCGCAAGAATGTACCGACATCTGCTTTACGCGACGAAACATATTTCGTCGCGCAAAAGAAAATATCCCACCTCAATTATTTTGGCGCCAAATTATAAATATCCTTCGTTTTCTTAAGCGACGATAAATGGTTTCGTCGCGCAAAGCTGTCTTTTGCGACGAAACTTGTCGTCGCAAGAGTTTTCGCAGCCAAATCACCTCGCTTTTTCGTGACGAAGTATACCATCGTCGCGCTATGTTTTCTTACGCGACGATTGCTCTCGCCGCGCAAGTATTTGGCGCCAACAGAATACTCGGGTTTTTTTTCCCCCCTTTGCTCGACGAAGTCGTTTTTATGTCGCGCTAAGATGTTTTGCGCTTCGAAAACTTTGGTCGCGCAAGTTTTAATTTTTTTGCGCGACAATGGGTTTTTTGCGTCGCTTTATTGCGTTTTGCGCGACGAACATGTATTCGTCGCGCAAACTTTTCTCGCGCAAATAGTAAAACGCAGTAGTGTATATACATCTTTTTTTTTAAACTAAAATTAAGGTGCAAAGAACTCAGATCTGTTAAATGAAACAGAAAAGGAACGATTGCTGAACAAAAAGCATATTTAAACGACGATAATAAGTAACGAGAGATGGAACTTACTTGGGTACTGCTTGCTCCGAGAGAGTGGAAGATCTGAACCAAATGTAATTTTACAAGAAAGAAAAGTTGACAACAGAAGAATGAGAGTTGAAGTTAAGAAGAATGGGGCGGTACTGAACTGCAGAGGATTTATAGGCCAAAACCCATTTTGAAATTTGTTTGGCATGGGCTAATCTCGTCTATATAGCCCAAGCTTTCCAACCATGTGGGTATGCTTCTATATGTGGTTAACGTTGGAAGACGATGATGGGGTAAACCGGTGAATAATATTGTTGATGCTCAAAATGGTTAGGCCAAGGTTGAGTCCAACTTAGTGATGAGGTGTGATGGATGATGGATGAAGGTAAGGACCTTCACAAAGTGTGTGAGGATTTGGGTAAACGATAAACATATAAAAGACAAGATATACGTGGTTCACCCGAATGATGAGCTACATCCACGGAGAAGGGTGTTCTCATTATGATAATGTTTGTTTACATTTGTACAAGGGGATTAGACCCAAATCTAAAGATAACAAGTGAGAAGCCCAGTCCAGAGATGGATCCAGAAGAGAGAGTCCAAGGCCTAAGGGTCTAGATCCAAGACCCGGATCCCCTTCTAAGGAAAGAGCAGTCTTCTTTTATAGGTGAGGGGGAGTCTCCATCTCTTGTAGTTTTCCGATGTGGGACTCCTCTTGCTTTGCTTAGAGTTGTGATTTGTGGTGATGCTTCTTTGGCTAAGGTGATGACCTCTCAAAGCATGGCACTCGAATGATCTAGCCTAGCTAGTTGCTCGGTCAGTTATGGTACAAACAGTAGTCCCCCAAGTTCTCGAGTAAGAAGGTACTTCTTGGTTGGGGTAGTTCATCTTCCAAGTTGTATAGTGCACTGCCCATAGTCCCCTAAGTCCCCGAGTAAGAAGGACATTGGAACGAGAAAACTTGGCACTAAGGTGCCGAAGGTTAAAAGGTTGCCGAAGGCACAAAGTTGCATGTCGCGGGGTGAAGTGGCTAGGCACGAGGGTGCCGAAGGCAACACAAGATGTGGCTAGGCATGAGGGTGCCGAAGGTGACACAAAGCTTGCATGTCGCAAGATGATGTGGCTTGGCAAGAGGGTGCCAAAGGCACAAAGCTTGCATGTCACAAGATAAAATGTCGAAGGGCACGGGGTGCCGAAGGCTCAAAGCTTTCATGTTGCAAGGTAATGTACCGAGGCACAAAGGTGCCGAAGGTGACACAAAGCTTGTATGTTGCAAGGCAATGTGGCTAGGCACGGGGGTGCCGAAAGCAAAGGGGATGCCGAAGGCGACACAAAGCTTGCATGTTGCAAGGCAATGTGGCTAGGCATGGGGGTGCCTAAGGCAAAGGGGATGCCGAAGGCATAAAAATTGCATGTAGCAAGGTGATGGGCCTAGGCATGAGGGTGCCGAAGGCATAAGACTTACATGTTGCAAGACAATGGAGCTAGGCACGGAGGTGCCGAAGGCAAAGGAGATGCCGAAGGCAAAGGAGATGCCGAATGCATAAGAATTGCATGTCGCAAGGTGATGAGCCTAGGCATGAGAGTGCCGAAGGCATAAGACTTACATGTTGCAAGATAATGGAGCTAGGCACGGAGGTGCCGAAGGCAAAGGGGATGCCGAAGGCATAAGAATTGCATGTCGCAAGGTGATGGGCCTAGGCACGAGGGTGCCGAAGGCATAAGACTTGCATGTTGCAAGACAATAGAGCTAGGCACAGGAGTGCCGAAGGCAAAGGGGATGCCGAAGGCACAAAGCTTGTATGTCGCGAGGCAATGTGCCTAGGCACGAGGGTGCCGAAGGCATAAGAATTACATGTCGCAAGGCGATGGGCCTAGGCACGAGGGTGCCGAAGGCATAAGACTTGCATGTTGCAAGACAATAGAGCTAGGTACGGGGGTGCCGAACGCAAAGGGGATGCCGGAGGCACAAAGCTTATATGTCGCAAGGCAATGTGCCTAGGCACGAGGGTGTCGAATGCATAAGAATTGCATGTCACAAGGCAATAGGCTTAGGCATGAAGGTGCCGAATGTGACACAAAGCTTGCATGTCGCAAGGCAATGTGGTTAGGCACGGGGGTGCCGAAGGCGACACAAAGCTTGCATGTTGCAAGGCAATGTGGCTAGGCCCAGGGGTGCGAACGCATTGGCATAAAACTTGCATGTTGCAAGGAAAATTGCCGAAGGACAATAAATGCAAATGTTGCCTAGGAGGCATGTGCCGAAGGCAATGTTGGATGAGTTGCATCGGGTGTTTTTTTTTTTTCGCTAGACCTTCGGTAGGTGGCAAAATTGTGAATGTGAGCCTGTAGGATAACCAGCACAACCCTTGCCGTTCGGCAAGGAAGAGAAAACTTTAGGCTTGGGCCTTGGGTATTGTTCGACAAGGAACGAAAGTGGGCGTGGGGTATTTGCCCGGTTTGGAGCTAGGGTTTGGAATTGTGAGAAGGGTCTCTAGATACCTCTATACAGCTTGCTGTTTGGCAACAGCTCCGCATCCTTATTTCGCAGCCTTAGTAACGCCTTGCAACTGGACTTCATTAGCTTTAGTACTAATAGTTTGGTAGTTCAGAAGTTTTCGGCAACACCAGTCTGGCAAGATTTTCCTCGGAAGGAGGGTAGGTTCGGCAAGGGCAGCTCGGACTAGACTCGGTTTCGTGAGGCCGCAATTGCTTCTGCTCAACCCTTGCTGAACGGCAATGGTGGATTGAGAGTTTTTGGGGACTGTGGTGTCATCGGCAAGAGCTGGGCTGTGCTGTTACCTCGGAAGGAGCTTGGGAGGCTTCGGCAATGGCAAGGGTTTTTTGGAAAGTTTGATGCCTTTGCATTGATCTTGGCTTCGGCAAGGAGTGGGTCTGGTTTGGTGTCATCTTGGCTTCGGTAAGCTTGACAAGGGTTTGGGGTGGAGCCCTCGCTAGGCTTTCGAAAAGTGGTTTGTGCTGATTCGGCAAGTCTTAGTTTGGCTTCGGTGAGGTACCAAAGGCGTGGGTAAACCAAGTCGGGTCTGGTTTCGTGGAGGCACTTTGATTTTGGAAGAAGCCATCTCGTTAGTCCCCATTGCTGCAAGGGTGGATTGAGTAAATTTTGGGGCTGTTCATAAACATTCGGCAGGAGCAATACATTCAAAGTATCGGCAAAGTGACTTCGGCAAGGAGATTGTGACCGGAGAATAGAGAGCTTGCGCCATCGTCTGTAGCCTCAGCATATTGCGGGCCATTCGGGAAGCAAAATTGTGGATTCAGGGCTGCTCTGGCTTCGGCCAAGGCTGGTTTCGGAGGAGGAGAGTTCGCGAAGTGCCACCTCTCTCAGCTTAAGTGCCGATCGGCAAGGTTCAGAGAAGATCGAGAGTAACAGAAGATCGAAGTTGTTTGAGTTGGTCCTTCGGCAGGCAGGTGTTTTTGTGAGCTTTAAATTTGTGAGGCCTCCGTTCAATTTTGCATGGCCCTTGCCGTCCGGCGATGGTGGTCATGGAGAATTCTTGAGGTCTTCGGCAAGGTGTAGTCGGGGTTGCTTTTCAGTAGCCTCGGAATATTTCCCGAATTGAAAGCTGGATTTTGAAACTCTTGATCTGCCGTTTTGCCTTTCCCGTAGTCCCCTTAGATTCTGATTACCATTCGGTAATTTATTTAGAACACAAAGACTAGACAATATATGCTGGAAATGGGCTGTAGATGTGTCAGCCCCAGCAAGCACCGGAGTTGCCGTTTGGCAATTAGGTTCAGGCAAGAGACAAATGGGGTCTGTCTTTGAGGCTCTTTGTTGCAGAATGCCCAGCTAATAATTTTTGCGGAATTTACCGATGGGTATTCCGTAATTTCAGGCCCTTGATCTACTTCGATATGGATCGGCAGTGTTGGTTTTTTTTCATAGATAAAGAGAAACAGTCGGCTTGTGAGTTACCCATCAGTAAGCTTGGCTTTGCAATCTCAAGTCTTGGTCCGAGTGTGTTGTCTCCATGGGTCTTTGTTTTGAGATGCCGATTCAGGGAAGGGCATGCAACTTTTTATTATATTTTTCCGTGATAGCCACTGATTTGAAGGTTGGTGTGTAGAGGACTGTAGGAGATATTGGCATGAATATTCCTTGCCATGTGTCGTAGTGCATATACTGGTGCATGTAACGCCATCCAAAATGGGCAATATGCTAGACCACGAATGAGCCTGATAAGATCTTAATAAAATAACAAAAAGATAAAAAGATAGGACTAGTCCACTTATCTTTTTTGGAGAATGATGAACGTGATGTGCTCATATTGATATCCTTTTGAATGGTGACCGATGAAACCAGAATTTCGGCAAGAAGGTTTTGGCAAGAAATTTTTCGGCAAAGTTTCGACAAGGGTCTGCTCGAAAGGAGGCTGCGGTGCCAGCATATCTTCGGCAAGGAGATTCCCTTGCACCCCTGTTTTTTGCTTGCACAGCCTTTGCCGTTTGGCAAGGGTGGCCTTGGTGAAGAGTGTGAACTCGTGGGTCTTCGGTGAGCACAGTAGTGCTGGGGTAGTTTGGGTCTTCAGTACTTAGTTTTTCGGTGATTTTCAGAAATCGTGGAAAAGTGTTCGAAGGAGTGTCAGCTCCAGTTGCGGCAGGAGGATTGGGTCAACTCCTTTCGGTAAGTGCATCTTCGGCAAGGAGGGCCTCGGAATGTGTATAAACATTCGTTAGGGATTTGGATGAAGAGGTGCAAGTCTTCCTTAGCATAACACCTGCCGTTCAGCAAGGTCTATTTCTTCCTACCTCACGAGTGTCTCTTCGGTAGGGCCTTGGTATGAGGGTGCCGTTCGGCAACACTCGTGAAGAGGGAAAATTTTTTAGGCCTCCCTCCCCACCTTCCACACGATCGCTGGTCGGCAAGGATTTTGAAAAGGGGGTTCAGTATCTGCACCTTCGGCATGTTTCTGTTTTGAATATCCGGGTCGTAGCGTGGGTACGGTTTGCCTTCGTATTGAATCTGTTGATCTGGAACTAGCACTTCATTCGAGTCAACAGTTGACCCAGCATCTTTTCGGCATCGGTTCTCAGGATAGGCATATTTTCGAGTCCCCGAAATTCTAAGCACAAGCCTTGCCGTTCGGCGAGGTTGTTTATAAGGAATTTTGGAGGTGGATATTGCTCCACACTTTCTTGAATTTTATAGGCTCGTTGGAGATGGCATTGGATCTCTTATCAACAGTGTCGTTCTTGGTGGGATAAGGAATTAGCAAGTTGGGAGGTCCAGGAGCTCGTATCCATCATTTGCTGTGGGTGTAGATGCTTTGGTGTGGAGAGTCTTCAAATGTGAGATAATCTGAAAGGGCAGAATTTTATTGCACGCATAACAACATAAGACAGCTTCATTATTGTATGCTAGAAGGTGTTTGCGCTTGCTGCACATTCGGCCTGACGCTTGCCGAACGGTAGGGGCGTCGGGTGCCGAGAACATAGTTCCTTGTGGTGGTGGCATGAGAGATTGAAAGAATGAGGCTTCTGTAAGAGTTATTGCCGATGGTGCTTTTAGTTGGGTTTGACGGAGAGAGCTTTTCTGGGCAGAAGTGTTGTACGGTAGATAGCCTTCAGAAGCAGAGAGATTAATCTCCTCTTAGAATAGGTGCCGATTAGGATTGCCAAGGGTGTCTTGATAAGATCTTCGGCATGAGTGTGCTCTCGTTGTGATTGTTGTCGTCGGACATTGTTCTTTACCTTTTGTCGTCGACTTACTGATCAGCAATGGTGTCCTGATAAGTTTGGTGGGCTTGGGTGTCTTGAGGGATTTTGGCATAGAGAATTTTTGACATTGAAAGTCACCCTTGTCGTCAACTTTGCCGTTCAGTAAGTATGGAAACCTGTTTACTTGTTGATCCAGTAAGCCTGCGATGGTAGGATTGTCCAAGTGCCCCACACCAATTTTGAGTTTGACTTCGTATTGGAGAGAAGATGCTACAGTGTGGCGTACAGAGGTTGGTCTTGAGTGTATGGGCACCTTATCATGTTTGGCTTGCCAATTACCCAGAGTGGGCGTTCTTATGAGTTGGGTCTTTTGGATTGAATTGGTGGGTTGTCCCCTTGGCCATGCAAAGTGATGCTTTTTGGTGAATTGGAATATTTGGCGACCTTCAAATTGAAACTACTCAAAGTGACCGAAAGGTGAGTTGCTTCAGCAAATAGATGACTTTGGCATATTGGTGCCTTCAAACCCCAGGGTGTCTTCGGCACAGATGGTGCTAAATGGTAAGTTACAAGGTGATGATTGAAAGGGTGCCGAAGGGCACTAGAGGAAGGGAAGAACGACAGAAGCTTCTTGTGTTGTTTCCCACAGACGGCGCCAAACTGTTGATGCTCAAAATGGTTAGGCCAAGGTTGAGTCCAACTTAGTAATGAGGTGTGATGGATGATGGATGAAGGTGAGGACCTTCACCAAGTGTGTGAGGATTTGGGCAAACGATAAACATATAAAAGATAAGATATACGTGGTTCACCCGAATGATGAGCTACGTCCACGGAGAAGGGTGTTCTCATTATGATAATGTTTGTTTACATTTGTACAAGGGGATTAGACCCAAATATAAAGATAACAAGTGAGAAGCCCAGTCCAGAGATGGATCCAGAAGAAAGAGTCCAAGGCCTAAGGGTCTAGATCCAAGACCCGGATCCCCTTCTAAGGAAAGAGCAGTCTTCTTTTATAGGTGAGGGGGAGTCTCCATCTCTTGTAGTTTTCCGATGTGGGACTCCTTTTGCTTTGCTTAGAGTTGTGATTTGTGGTGATGCTTCTTTGGCTAAGGTGATGACCTCTCAAAGCATGGCACTCGAATGATCTAGCCTAGTTAGTTGCTCGGTCAGTTATGGTACAAACAAATATTTTTCACTTTTTTACAGGAGTTGTTGTCCTCTCATTATTGCCATATTATTATTATTAGAGCCATAGATTTTTTATTTTATTATTTTCTTCAAAAATGTCAGAAACATAGATTTATTTCCATTAATGTTTGGGCGAGTTCAAGTAGTTTTCAAAACTTTGTCTTTTGTGCTACTCACTTGTCAATCCTGACTTGTCTTTTGAAAACATGGACCAGCTGGTGCGTTTCTTTATAATTGTGCTACTTGGTAAATTCAAATCAATTTACACATCTTAAAGTTTCGAATTTTGAAAATTCTGAAGAATAAATAAATAAAGTAGTGGAATTGGAATGTATTTCAAGATTCCAATTCCAAATTATATTCTTGGTTCAAACTTAGACTACACATAAGTTAATATTAACACCATAATAGTAAAATAATATATAATTTTTATATATTAAAAAATAATAATACAATATATAATAATTCAAAAAATTAATAGTTTTTTTTTTTTGGTTTGAAAATAGGATAAACGCAAGCACAAGGGTTCACAACCTTTCATTTTAATATGTTATATCATTTTCAAGATGGGAATTCTCAATTTCCCCATCGACTTGACTCACTAATAAAAATACATTTATTTTTTTATTTAATATTAAAGACAAGTTCGTTGAAACTAATTGATTAAGTTTCAAATGTGTTTTATAATCTTCTAAATTATTATCACAACATAAACTTTTTAACCCAATTAAATTAATAAAATCCCTTTTCACATTTTTAGGTAGTTATATGATGAATGTGCCAATTTTGAGTGATCTATTTTAGATCCTATGGTTTGATTGGAAGATTTATCAAAATAAAATATATATCAAAGATATAATATATATTAATTTTAAAAAATTATAAAGTATTTTTTGAAGTACGCTACAATTTCAATAGAAATAGACAAATTTTGTTATATAATTGATACACTTGTACTAATACCTAACTTAACCGGGTTGCTAAATCTTAATATAAATTATCTATGCAACGAAAAGCCTTAAGAATTAATACAAAACTAACTATGTAAATATTTACAAAATTCCCTTAAGTGATTGTGTTATATAAAAATTATATTTTTTTCTTCAATAATAAAATTCTTTTTTTTTTTAATATTTTAGATTAATAAAATAAACAAATCAATAAAAAATACAAACGAGATAGAACATTGTTTTTAGTTATATTTATGGATTGAAGTCAAAATTATCTAGTTACAACTGTAATAAATATTATTAATGAAAACGTTTAAAGCACTAACAATTTTTTTTTTCTTTCACAATTTACTCTGTTTATCTTAATGAAGATAGGGTTGCTCTCCCGTCTTTGCGAGGAGAGCCTTTTAAGTCACCTAGGGTTTTACTAGGGTTTCTTCACGATCCCCTAGGGTTTTACGTATGGTTTTTGTCATTTTCTCTACTATTCTTCTCTGATTTGGTCACTAGTTCTTCTCCTGGTACTTGGCTCGGTCCCTTAGTTGCGTGAGTGTGGCTAGGGTTTTCATAGGGTTCCTTGTGCCCTCGGTTCTCTCCTTTGATTTTTCTTATTTTCTAATATTGGGTTGATACAAACACAGGTTTGTGTGGTGCGCTTGGGGCTTTTGGCTATTGGTGTCAATATGGCTCTTGAGGAGATTGAGCGCTCATTTGAGCAGCAAATCTTCTAAATTATTATCACTACATAAACTTTTTAACCCAATTAAATTAATAAAATCCCTTTTCACATTTTAAGGTAGTTATATGACGAATGTGCCAATTTTGAGTGATCTATTTTAGATCCTATAGTTTGATTGGAAGATTGATCAAAATACAATATATATATCAAAGATATCATATATATTAATTTTAAAAAATTATAAAGTATTTTTTAAAGTACAGTACAATTTCAATAGAAATAAAAAATTTTGTTATATAATTGATACACCCGTACTAATACCTAACTTAACCGGGTTGCTAAATCTTAATATAAAATCTCTATGCAACGAAAAGCCTTAAGAATTAATACAAAACTATGTAAATATTTACAAAAATCCCTTAAGTGTATTGCTGAAATTGTGTTATATAAAAATTATATATTTTTTTTCCTTCAACAATAAAATTCTTTTTTTTTTTAATTTTAGATTAATAAAATAAAAGAATCAATAAAAAATACAAATGAGACAAAACATTGTTTTTAGTTATATTTATGGATTGAAGTCAAAATTATCTAGTTAAACTGTAATAAATATTATTAACAAAAACGTTTAAAGCCCTAACAATTTTTTTTTCTTTCACAATTTACTCTATTTGTTTTAATGAAGATAGGGTTGCTATCTCGTCTTCGCGAGGAAAGCCTTTTAAGTCACCTAGGATTTTACTAGGGTTTCTTCACAATCCCTAGGATTTTCTGTCTGGTTTTTCTCGTTTTCTCTACCATTCTTATCTAATGTGGTCACTAGTTCTTCTCCTAGTATTTGGTTCGGTCCCTGAGTTGCGTGAGTGTGGCTAGGTTTTGATAGGGTTCCTTGTGCCCTCGGTTCTCTCCTTTGATTTTTCTTATTTTATAATATTGGGTTGATACGAACATAGGTTCGTATAGTGCACTTTTGGGGCTTTTGGCTATTGGTGTCGATATGGCTTTTGAGGAGATTGACCACTCATTTAAGCGCCAATTGGATTTGACTGATTGAGAAAAAGTTGGGGTAGTGATTGGTAGTTCTCAAATCTGAAATCATCCCTGGCCCCAGATCTGAAATCATCGCAGATAGAGCCTGCGCAGAGCATGGTGAAGCGGAGCTGCATTGAGAATACGAGTCGTTGAGAATATGAGTCGATGGCGTGGGTGGTGTCGGAGATCTTGGAGTAGACGACGGCGAATTGGGAGCATATGAAGGTGGCTGCCTCCGTGGTGTTGGGCCCCAGCAGCTGGGCCAGTTGGGTTGAGTAGTTTAGGTATGGGAAGTTGGGGACGGGGGTTGGGGAAGATGGGCGGGGGCAGGGGCGGGGGGCAGGGGAGGGGGTAAGGTTTTCTGGGCTTGGTAAAATACAAAAAACCACATAGAAGTTTACCTTTCCGATCACAACCCATTTGTTCCATTTGTCATCTTTTCAAAATTGGAGCACCCGGATCCTATGTTTGTGCACTCTAAACTCCTCAGAATATCCAAGTAGCCTACTCAAGTAATAATTTTCATCCAAAACCTTTAACACCTTCTAGAAACCAACATTGAACACCTAAACAACATCACCAACTGTTAAAATCTCTGCACTTTGAACAGGTGGAGGGCAAGGCCTAATATCCTTCCTTGGGGTTGTCTGGGCTTGGTTTGATTGTTTTTGTTTTTGTTTTTATTTTTTTATTTGTGATTTTGTTATTTTTTTTTAAATTGGGGAAGATGGATGGAGGGTGGAATTGATATTTGTTTTTAAATGTTCCTTTTTTGGTTGTAAATAATTGATTTTAATTAATTTAAAATGTAAATAATTTTTTTAATATTATTTTTTACATATTTTATTACACCTAAGCTAAAAGGGTGCACCTCATATTTGCCACGTTATCACTTAACAGAAGACTAAGCGATCAAATTAACGGAATGTATAAATTGATCGAATTTTTAAACATTAAGGCGTAAATTGACAAAATTAAAACCACTTCGCCTAGTTACAACTGTTTTGTTTCAGGAAACAAACCCTCAAATTACATGTCGTTCTGGTACTTATCGAGTGGGAGAGGATCAGAACAGAACGGCCCTGTGTTCAGCTTCCTCCCGTGTGAGAGAGCTTCAGAGACTGAATTGAATCTCAAGTCGTCCTTCATTTTCTATCCCCTGAACCAGATCTCAACCTCCAACTCTCTCTCTCTCAAATTCATCTGTCTGTTTGTACATTCTACCTGCCGTCTCTTCTGGACCAGTTCCCTCCTCCTCCTCAGCTCCCAACCGTAAGCACCAATCTTCGCTGCTTTCTATTTCTGCTTCCCTTCTTTTCTTCTGTTTGATTTCCCAAATCCATTTTTTTTCATTCAATTTCAGCTGCGCCTTATGAATCATCTGGATGATTGTGTGCTTTTCTTGTTTTCTGTTTCAGTGCGCGTTTCCAGCTGCTGTTTTGTTCTACTCATCAGGCTGTGATTCCAATGACGCCTACACGATTCCACGGAGCTACCCCATTGTTCTCACTGGTATTTAAGCTCTACGCTCTGCTCTATGCATTCTTCAAGAATGTGTTTCCTTCCTTGTTATTAAACTTGCAGAAGAAAATGTAGAATTTAACCACTTCTTCAAGTTAGTGTTGTCGTTTAAAAGCTTCAGAGTGTATCGGAGGCATTATACGAGTGGTTTCTCCTGATTAGTTGGTTTAAACAAAGCTTTAGATAGAGCTATGTGTTTTCTGTTTAACATTAATATGTTTCCTTTTTGTTTAATGATCATTTCATAGTTAGTAGCTTTCTTGCAAGTGTGCATGTACTCATGTCTTGTTGTTTGTTCCTATGGGTGTTTTCCTAATTTTGTGCAGAGGGTGATGGGACAAAAATTTATGTTAGTTGCATTGCGTTCCGGGATCCAGTCAGCGAGGATATTGCTGAAGCTTTTGTGTACCTGCAAATTCATTTGCAGATAAGTGTATCTGTCTAGTTTCTCCATCGCCTAGCTTTCGTTTACTTAGGAATACTCTAGAGGAATTATTTTCTTCTGATGTTGACGCACAGCCTCGTTGTTTTCTTCTTTTTTAGTTGAATGCGTCTGCCTTCTGCTTTTGATGGGTCTACGAAAATATGTTCCCCTTTACTTGTGCTTCATTTAGTTTTTGTCATTATGGTGGCAAATTTTTTACATTCCAACATTTTCAAAAGAACTTAATTTTTGTTCAAAGATGGAATAAATAATGCTTTATCATTATCTTGTATGCTTCCTGTATTTGACTCTTGTCTAATTTGTGCATGTTTATTGTGCGGAAGCAAGTCTACATTCTGTTACTCTTTTTCAGTGGAGTAGACTATATTGATGCGCCTACGCCATAAATGATTGGTCTCCATTCAGGCGTTGATACATCTACTCTGGCCATCGATAGTGTAAGTTGTTCTGCATAAACTGCACTTTTGTCAATTTATAGTTATTAATTTACATGTGCTGGTTGAACAATAATGCCATGGTCTTTTATATGTGTTATATGATTGTTAGGTTCCCAACAGCATAGCTTATAAGTTAATAACGATATGTTGGGAAACCTTTGGATTTCATCCTGACCCTTCATTCTACCTGTATTTGTTCAAAGTACCTATCACAGGAATTCATGGCTGTATATTGTATAATTACTTAGGCTCAGGTTTTCCATTCTTTACAATGTTGCATATCTCTTACAGCTCGCCCTTCTTACCTTCTTTTTGTCTCTATCTTTGTTTTGGTTTATTTTTCTATGATTTCTTCTTTAATGTTTTCCACAAGATTGCAAAATCATGATGAAATTTTGTAGCATGTAAGAAAGTTAGTGATGTAATATCTGTTTTCTTGCCTTCCCCTTGTGGTTCTAGGTAGTTGTTGTTGACCTTGAGTGTAATTGTATCACAACGACGGAAGATATACCTCCTATCCCAGAGCCAGAATTAGGCGATTTGCATGGGGAGATGACAAAATTATTGCATCCCAATGTTGTGGGGTGGGATAGATCAGATGAAGGATGGTTTATATAGTTCTCCTGAGCAATATCCTAAAGGTGTCAACGAACCTTGGGGAGAGGATCATGACCTTCAACCTAGGTGATAGTCGGGTGCCAAGCAAAATAATTATGAAGTATTAGCGAAATAAATTTAGGGGTTCCACTATTGTTGTAAAAGACTGAAAGGGCAATTTTGCCTTGATTTATTTTAAATTTTGTGACCAACTTTGCAGATTATAAGCTTTTCATTAGACTTCAACAAACATCAGTGTAGTCATTGTTATTCACTTCTTTTATTTTTCTTAAAGTTTAAACTTTAATGTTGGAGAGGTCTTGAAGCTATGTCTTTCCTCTGAGCTAATGGCTTGTTAGTTGTTTCTGAAGCCCGAATATTTGGAGAGTGTTAAGTAATCACACATATTCTTTGCATTTGATTTCATGTGCAGGTTAGTGTTCTTAAAGTTCTTTGCATCACTTTTATGTCAAGAGAAGAAGATATTACAGATATTAAGCTTGATATGGTGTTAATTGTTTCCTCGTTTTCTATGGATTTCAGGATCAGGTGCCAAATACACATATGATAGGTTTCCCTCACACATTAGGACAGGAGCAAGAAGAAAAGAGGAGGCAGATCCTTGCTGCAGCAAGTGGATTATCCTCTAGGAATATATACATGACAATTTGTTGCAGATGAAAATGAAATCTTGTTCATGTGAGATGTAATCTTTGCAAAGTAATGTTTGTTTTCCGTTGTTACATCAGGTTGGCCAACTATGCTTCTCTGGTGACTACACAGCTAAAGTTTTACATTTGTTTTCTTATTTTATGTTTACACTTTTCCTGGCTCATCTCAACTTTTCCATTTGTTTTCATTAGTTTGATTATGAGTTTTTTTTTGGTCAAACATCTGGGTTATTCGTGCGGGAAAGGCAATGCACAAGCTTGTTGGGCACACAAAATGGATTTGGTGAGCTAAAGGAACATAGCTTTTATTATTATTATTTTTTTTAATGTGTTTTATTGATAATTATGTATTTTATTGATAATTAATAATTATTAAAGTAGCCATGTATTTTATATGTCAATCATGCAGGTCGATTAGAATGGTGGGAGACACAGTTATAACTGGTAGTGATAATTTTGGACTGCAAGAATGTGGTCTATTTCCTGAGGAACATGTGATGGTGTTCTAGCATGCCATGCTGGCTCAATATTAAGCGTTGAATATTCCACACTTGACGAAGGAATAATTACAGGTTGGCACTCCTATTCTATTTGCTCTGT
>NW_018027153.1:0-32043 GCF_000346465.2 Prunus persica
TTTTAAAATAAAGGACAAATTACAAAACATCCTCAAATTATCAAGTTCATATATATTTTTGGGGATATTTATAATTACATACACACTCACAGAAAACCTACAATTTGCTCCATCAGTTACATAATCCGTATCCATTTTTTTTAATGACATGGACTTCCACTTGGACAAAAATAGTTTTTATTTGATTTTAATTGTTCTTGTTTTTTTCATTTTTAATATCATTTTTTTGAATCAACATGACATAATATAAGTGAGTTCACGTGGGACCTTTGATTATCACGTCATCATTTAACTGAATATTTGACGGAATAATGACATATGTATGAAAATGGTAGAAAGTCAAACTTTGAGTGTGAAGTTGATACGAAAAAAACTTTAGGTAGCAAAATCTGAATTTCGAGAAATTTTGGATAGTAAAGTGAAATTTATCCTAATTTTGTTATAGAAAGAAACAATTTTAAGTCTACTCCCATTCCATCCCATGTACCAAAAAATAATTGTTAAAAAACACTCTATTCCATTTGAAATTCGATACCTGTGCATATATTTGCTTACTCCCACATACTCAGACCAATTTCAAGATACAAAAGGTCGAGTCTGCTCCAAGCAAAAAATTCAAAACAAAATTGACGTTGTTAGAAAATGTTGCGTTAAATTAGTATTTTATTATTATACAAGTGATAATTTAACGTACTTATTTGGGTTCTTTGCAACATAAAAAAGTGTATAGTGGGTAATGGAATCCTGCAAGACGACACAAGAGTCCAACGATGCCCTGACCCCAAAAAAAAAAAAAAAAAAAAAGGAAAAAAAAAGGGCAAACATATGTAAGCACACAACTTATTGCTGAAAAGAAAGAAAGCAGAAGCAAAAGCAAGTCCATATGGCAATATAATTTTGTAAAGCAAGTAGGAAAGGAGAAGTAGACAATGATATCCATTGATCCAATTTAATGAACTAATTGCTCATCCTATGATTAATGGTAGCTTCAAAAGATTATCTACATTTGGAAATTATTAATTTCTAGGCTGATTAATCTGTTTCTTTTCGTTAAAGTCATCCAAATAGAGTGTACTTAGTTACTTTTACATTTTAATTTAAATATTAAGGTTTACTTAGATCATAGGGCAAACTCAGTTAGTTTTAAAATTCATTTAACAACACCCTTTTTAAAAATCTAAATTAAGTACCTCAACTTTTAAATTTCATTCAAATTCATCAAAAGTATGCACCGAATACACCCCTAAGCCTTTGAGTTTGTCAGACTTAGAGTGTCTTTCTTGTTTTAATCCTTTGGCTTTTCCTCCCCCATGTAAACCATGTAATGTGCTCCATTGAGGGTTTAGGCAACAGCATGTGCGTGGGTTTTATTTCTGCAATCCTCTTTTCGATTGTTTTTTTATTTTCTCGCCAAATCTTTTCGATTGTTTAGTTGATCACTTGCAATGGCTTGTCGGCCACGCTCGGATATTGTCGTTTATATATACATTTTCTTTTGTTTGAATGCGTGCATGATGCATGACAGTTTCTTCGCCGAAAGTGCTTGGGCTATTAATTTATTCTCTACTTTTTTTCAAGGTTTGATGATTTTGCTGGATTGTTGTCAAAAGAAGATGGTCACGCTCACATCTCATTTTTTAAATAAAAAACAAGGATACATTTTTATTTCATTATCCTCAAAAGCAAAAGTTTGTGCTAACACTCCCGTATGCCCTTTTCTTGTTTCAGTGTGTGAATGTTTGAATTTTTGTCCTCCATTCACTTCTCTTTTTCCATCTCTGATTATTTCCTGGGTTTTGTCAGTGCTTTTCTTACTCAAGATCAAGAAAGAGTTGGATGGCTTGAAAGTTTGAATGCTTGGACAATTCCTCTGCACTTTCGTTTTTCTTTTCATAATTTTCATTGTTTTTTTGTTCTGCTTTCAGTACGATTGCTAAAACATGATATAGCTATAATCTCTGCCACTTCTTTCTAGATGTCATCCTGAGGTGCAACGTTGGTCTTCATAATCATACTATTATTCTGCAGCTTCTTTCTTGATCTGGAGGTACTGACTCTAACTTAATTATTAGCTCTCTTATACTTGTTTGTGGAGATTTTTTGGACCTAGCGTTATTTGCATATATGCATGTTTTGACAGGTTTGCAGGTTTTGGATACGGATATGGATTCTTCTTCTTCTTCTTCTGTTCCTTTTTCTGCTCCTCTTCAAGAAAAGTACGATGTGTTTCTTAGTTTCAGAGGTGAAGACACACGCGATACTTTTACCAGCCATCTTCACAAGGATTTACTTCGGAAGAACATTGACACCTACATAGATCGCAGGCTCGAGAGAGGAGATGAAATTGCTCCTGCCCTTCTAAAAGCAATCGAGAGATCGAAAATTGCACTAGTAATTTTCTCAAAAGACTATGCTTCTTCCACATGGTGTTTGAAAGAACTTGTGCATATACTTGGATGCAAGAAAAGCCATGGACAGATTGTTATACCCATTTTTTATCGCATAGATCCATCACATGTACGAAAACAGCGGGGAACTTGTGCACTTGAAGATCGTCCACTTAAGCGCAGTAGGGATGAGGTGGCCAACTGGAGGGCTGCTTTGGAGGAAGCAGCCAATATGTCTGGGTTTCATTATTCCAGCAAAACAGGGTAACTAACTCTCTAATTTGTATCAATTTCTACTTTTTATTATTTCATTCATACTGTACTCATACTATTGTTTGTCTTTCGTAACGATATTTGCCAGAAGGACAGAGGCCGATTTTGTTGAGGAAGTTGTCCAAGATGTTTTGACCAAATTGAATCGGGAATCATCAAGTGATTTGAGGGGCCTGTTTGGAATTCAAAGGAAAATTGAGAAAATTGAGTCGTTATTATGCTTGGATTCACCAGGTGTTTGCTGTGTAGGTATTTGGGGCATGGGTGGTATTGGCAAGACTACCCTTGCTGATGCTGTATTTCACAGGCAGTGGCAGTCCTCAAAATTTGAAGCTGCTTGTTTTCTCGCAAATGTCAGGGAGAAATCCGAAAAAACGGATGGACTAAATGAGTTGCGAAATACACTTGTTCGTGAATTATTGAAGGATAAAGATGTAAATATCAACACTCCGTCTATTCCACCTCATATTCAAGATAGGCTCAGGCGTACAAAGGCGTTCATTGTTCTTGATGACGTGAATGCTCGAGAACACCTAGACGTTCTTGTTGGTGATGATGATCGGTTTTGCCAAGGAAGTCGAATCATGGTAACTGCTAGAGATAAAGGCCTGCTTGAGCAAAAAATTGACCATGAAAAGATATACAATGTTGAGGGATTAGGTTCTGATGAAGCTCTTGAGCTCTTTCACTCGCATGCTTTTGGAAATAAGTCCCCAACAACAGATTACACCGAGTTGTCAAGAGAGGTGGTGGATTATATTAAGGGCATTCCATTAGCTCTTAAAGTTATGGGGTCCTCATTCCGTCGTTGCAAGAGCAAACAAGAGTGGGAAGTTCAATGGAAAAAAGTGAAACGAGTTCCAATCGGAGAAATCCAGAAAGTGTTGAGAGTAAGTTACGATGGATTAGATGACAATGAGAAGGAGATATTTCTTGATATAGCATGTTTTTGTAAAGGCTATTTGAGGAAAAGTGTAGAAAAAATGTTAGATAGTTGTTATTTCTTTTTGGAAGCAGGAATCAATGATCTTATTGATAGGTCTCTCATATCAATTTCACAAGATATGAGCTTAAAAAAAGCGAAAGAGAAATACTCAGGAGAACGGATAGTAGAGATGCAGTCAGTAGAACGGATAGAGATGCATGATTTGGTGCAGGAAATGGGTAGGGCAATTGCTCGAAAACAAGGCAGTAGGTTGTTCAATGCAAATGACGTCTATCAAGCGTTGACAAATAACCAGGTACGTAGTAATATTCACATTTGCAAAAAACAAGTCAGATTATTCCTACAAATGTAATTTGGATTAAACTTTTTTTTTGTATATTATATTCACATTTATATTTACTCTTGATTGTCAGAGAGATGGACATGTTCAAGCCATATCCTTTGACTCGAGTAAGATTGAAAAGCCACACTTGAAAGATGCAAACTTCAAAAAGATGTATCAACTCAGATGGCTACGTGTTAGTTATTCTATTCTTTTTAGAGGTTCTCTTCATCTTCCCAGTTCTCTTAGATATCTTTACTGGGAGGGATATCCTTTGGAATCTTTGCCATCAAAATTTTCTGCTCAAAATCTTCTTGTCCTTTATACGCCGTACAGCAAATTTGGGGTGCAACTTTGGAATGAAGACAAGGTATATTATATATGTTTATTTTAGTTCTTGTATAACATGTGGCCTAGAAAGTTATAATCTACAATTAAGCTAATAAGTTATTAATTCTTGTTTAATTTGTTACAGATTCCAGTGAACTTAAAACGTATCAATCTTCTTTCCTGCCAGTATCTAACTGAAGTCCCAAATCTCTCTCAGTGTCTAAATATTGAGCATATAAATCTGGGAAGCTGTGAAAGTTTGGTTGAAATTCCTTCGTATTTTCAACATCTTGGCAAGCTTACTTATCTTGACCTTTCGATGTGCTACAAGCTCAAAAATCTTCCCGAGATGCCATGCAATCTTGAATTCTTAGATTTGTCTTGGACAGCAATAGAGGAATTGGCTTCATCAGTTTGGTCTCACGAAAAAATATCTCGCTTAGATATTAGATATTGTGAACACCTTAAGAGTCTTCCAAGCAACACTTGTAAACTGAAACTCTCGAGTTCTTTTAGTCTAAAGGGCTGCAAATCTCTTTGCGAGTTTTGGGAACTTCCCAGGGATACAACAGTGCTAGAGTTTAGTAGTACAACAATAAAAGAATTGAGGAATGAATCAATAGAGTCTGTTATTGGTCCCACTGCAATTAAACTGACCAATTGCAAAAGCCTTGTGAGTCTCCCAATGAACATTTGGAAGTTGAAATATCTGGAGAGCCTTAAGCTCAGTGGTTGCTCTAACTTTCAACACTTCCCAGAAATCTCAGAGGCTATGGAACATCTGGAGTTTCTAAATTTATCAGGTACAATGGTTAAAGAGGTACCCAAATCAATTGAAAATCTAGTTGCGCTTCGAAAATTACACATGGTTGAGTGCAGTATACAAGAAATCCCTGATGACCTTTTTTGCTTAAGCTCATTACAAGAGTTAAATCTAAGTTTGACCGAAATTAAGAGCATACCTGCAAGCGTCAAACAAGCTGCTCAACTATCTCGCTTGTGCCTCAACGGTTGTGAGAGCCTTGAATCTTTACCAGAGCTCCCCCCATTATTGCAATGTCTTGAAGCAGAAGATTGCGTGTCACTGAGGACAGTGTCAAGTTCAAGCACTGCACTCGCACAAGGTTGGGAAAAATATATATTTTCTCAAGGGCTTCATGAGCAACATGTATTTTCTGATTGCAGAAGATTGGATGAGAATGCACGAAGCAACATATTGGGTGATGCACAGCTCAGAATTATGCGAATGGCAACTGCGTCATCGAAGTTTAAAGAAGACGAAATTGAGGTGCTCTCTCTCTCTCTCTCTCTCTCTCTCTCTCTCTCTCTCTCTCTCTCTCTCTCTCACTTCTGTTGAAGAAGTTGCTCTTTGTTTTCCATGAGTTTAATAACTATGATGTCCATTTCTATGGTACAGGAATCTTTACGCAAGAGATCTTTTGTTGCCATTAGATGTTGCGGGAATGAAATTCCAAAATGGTTCAGCCATAAAAGTGAGGGATGTTCAATAAAGATTGAGCTTCCTCGTGATTGGTTTAGCACAGATTTCTTGGGTTTCGCTCTATCTCTTGTTGTTGACTTTGCTCCACGGGATATGGGGCTTTTTTGCAAGTTCAGCTTCAAAACTAGTAATGGTGAAAGCCATGAAGTCATCCATCATTTGTCTAGTCTGTACCCGAAAAATTTCATTACAAGCGAGTTATTTTCTTGTGGTGAGGTGTTTGTGTGGTGGCATGATAATTTCTTTGAAGAAGTTGTAGAGGGAGCTCAAAGCCCCACTGCGTTTTACAAACTTGTTACTGAGGTCAATGTGTACTTCATCGTATGGAATCGTGCTGAGGTGAAAAAGTGTGGGATATGTCTGTTGTATGGCAAAGATGCTGAGATGATAAAGCAGAGGGCTTTGTAGATCAAGCCGATATCCCTAAATTCAAAATTTCAGTTTATTTGAGCTGTTTGCAAGACTTGTGGCTGAGGATGCTTTTTGAGTTTCTTAGGCTTAGGGATGTCTTTCTTGTTTTAACCCTTCGTCCTCTCCATCGCCAAGCTTTTTGTCTGAGGATGCTTTTGAGTTTAGTTTCTCACGGTCATGCCCCATGTAATTTTCTTCATTGAATTCAAGTATTAAATTGTTAAAAGTTAACAGTATTAAATTTTGCATCAATTGGATTTCTGCTTCAAGTTGTAATGGCTTCATTCTTAATCATAAAAGGGAAATTGGCACCTTTCTTCAGTTTGCATTTCTTAAATGAAATACGTTCTTCTTCTTCTTCTTCTTCTCTTCCTTTTCCTGCTCCCCTTCAAGAAAAGTACGATGTGTTTCTTAGTTTCAGAGGTGAGGACACACGCGATGCTTTTACCAGCCATCTTCACAAGGCTTTACTTGGGAAGAACATTGACACCTACATAGATAACAGACTTGAGAAAGGAGACGACATTGGACCTACCCTTCTACAAGCAATCGAGAAATCGGAACTTGCACTAGGAATGAAGACCAGGTATATTATATATGCTTCTTTTAGTTCTTGTATAACATGTGGCCTAGAAAGTAATAATATTCTGCAAGCCAATTTATTAATTCTTGTTTAATTTGTTACAGAGTCCTGTGAACTTAAAACGGATCAATCTTTATTTTTCTAAACATCTATCCGAAGTCCCAAATCTCTCTGAGAGTCTAAATATTGAGCATATAAATCTGCACTCCTGTAATAGATTGGTTGAAATTCCTTCGTATTTTCAACATCTTAGCAAGCTTACTTATCTTGACCTTAAGCTGTGCGAAAATCTCAAAAATCTTCCTGAGATGCCATGCAATCTTGAAGTCTTACTTTTATCTTACACAGCAATAGAGGAATTGGCTTCATCAGTTTGGTCTCACGAAAAAATATAGTACTTAGATATTAAATTTTGTAGACGCCTTAAGTCTTCCAAGCAACAGTTGTAAGCTGAAACTCTCGAGTTCTTTCAGTCTAGGGGGCTGCAAATCTCTTTGTCAGTTTTGGGAGCTTCCCAGGAATACAACAGTGCTACAGTTGAATGGTACAACAATAAAAGAATTGAGGAATGTTAGAATTTGGCATAGATATATTGTTTCTGGTTTTTACAGTTTTCTAAGTAAA
Source organism: Prunus persica (assembly GCF_000346465.2). Classification (NCBI taxonomy): domain Eukaryota; kingdom Viridiplantae; phylum Streptophyta; class Magnoliopsida; order Rosales; family Rosaceae; genus Prunus; species Prunus persica. Next base: position 7,378 of record NW_018027153.1, read on the forward strand.
AACCTTTTCTCTAGCAACGTATGCTATATTGAATAGAATCCAAAAAGAGAGAGAGTAAATGAGAATGTTATCAGCCTGCTGCTATATTGCAGCAGAGCCAGCAACAGACACACAAGGCATGACACAAGCTGCCAAAAAACATATCCTAAAAACTAGGACACAATGACTCATCTCCAGCCAATCACAGGTCATTGGAGGCTCAAATTCTTACCCTAGATAAGAATTTGTTACAACAGAAAATCTAGGACAGCTAAGGAAGGACAGCTGTAGACTTTCCTAAAATAGTAAGAAAACTAGCCGTTAACATAATCTGTAACGGCTATTACTAAAAAAGTAAAGTTCCTCAGCTCCTTCGATTCTTCATCCTATTCACTGTCAATCTGCAGGATTAACTTCTGCAGCTTGATTCCATACTAGTAAGCAGCTTAACTCTCAACAGCCTCTCCTAAGCTACTTACTGGTTTAACTCCAAGCTTCAACCTCAAAAAATTGAATCGATCTTTGGGCAAAGCTTTTGTAAAAATATCTGCCAACTGTTCTTCACTTCTGCAAAAAATCATCTTGATCACTCCTTCCTGCAAAGCTTCTCTTATGAAATGATACCTTCGATTTATATGCCTTGTTTTCTGATGGAAAACAGGATTTTTGATCATTGAGATTGCTGACATGTTGTCACAAAACAGTGGTGTTGCATCAGATTGCATTTCACCAAAATCATCCAACACAAACCTCAACCAAATGGCTTGAGCTGTTGCCTCAGCTGCTGAGACATATTCAGCTTCTGCAGTTGACAGTGCAACTGTGTTTTGCTTGACAGAAGCCCAAGAAAAACTCCACTGCCAAAACTGAATGCATATCCAGATGTGCTTCTACTGTCATCTTCACTGCCAGCCCAATCAGAATCACAAAAACCAATCAGGACAGCATTCTTGTCCCTTGTAAACTCAATGCCATAGCTGATAGTGCCTTGAATGTATCTAAGAACCCTTTTTGCAATTCCCATATGCTTCTTTGTGGGACTATGCATGAATCTTGATAACAAACTGGCTGCAAACATTATGTCAGGTCTAGTTGCAGTTAGATACAGCAGACTGCCAACTATTTTTCTAAACAAACCTTCATCAGCCAGGTCACTTCCATCAACTTTCTTTAGTTTCTCACCAGTGGGTAGAGGAATTGTTACTGGCTTACAATCCTCAAGACCAAACTTCACAAGCAAGGACTTTGCATACTTGCTTTGATGAATAAACACCCCTTTTTCAGTTTGTAGAACTCCCATCCCCAAGAAATGATGTAGGAGTCCTAAGTCAGTCATTTCATACTTCTGCATCATGTCCCTTTTAAACTCACTGAGCAGTGCATTACTGCTTCCAGTATAGACAATATCATCAACATATATAGAGACAATAATCAGTTTACCTTCTTCATCTGTTCTGGTATATAAAGTGGCCTCACTAGTGCTTCTTTTAAAGTTGCAGCTTGTAAAATAGGTGTCTATTTCACTGTACCAGGCTCTGGGAGCCTGCTTCAAACCATAGAGAGCCTTCTTCAGTTTATAGACTTTTTGACTTGCCTTTTTCACTTCAAACCCTTCTGGTTGCTCAATATAAACCTCCTCCTCAAGTACTCCATTTAAGAAGGCTGACTTAACATCTAATTGGAACAACTTCCAACCCTTTTGAGCTGCAAGTGCAATCAATGTTCTAATTGTATCTAACCTTGCCACTGGAGCAAAGGTCTCATTATAGTCAATTCCAGGTTTCTGAGCATACCCTTTAGCTACAAGCCTAGCCTTGTGTTTTTGTACTGTTCCATCCAGATTTAGCTTGGTTTTGAACACCCATTTGACTCCTATGACTGGTTTATCCGAGGGTCTTTCCACCAGCTCCCAAGTTTCATTCTTTTCAATGGTTTCAATCTCAGCCTCCATTGCTTCCTTCCATGCTTTGTCTTCAATAGCTTCATAAAACGTTTCAGGTTCAATAATAGTCATGTGACATCTTGCATAGATGTCCTCCAAACTTCTTAACTTTACTGGTGTATTAGTTGGAGTTGGGCCTTGACTGGTGTCACTGCCATTGTTTTCAGAAACATGTTCATCATCTGAGTTTAAATGATTCAGGTTTGGTGAATCAATGCTGTGAATTTCATGTGAGATTTCTGCTTCATTTGTCTCTGAATTTCCATTTTCAAAGATGAGAGGCATTGGGACAGATTCATCTTGCTTGCTTTCCCAATTCCAGAATTTATTCTCATCAAAAACAACACTTCTTGAGAGTATAATCTTCTCAGTTTGAAGATTAAAAATCCTGTAACCCTTCTCACAGCTGCCATAACCCATAAAGACACCTTTGCTTGCTTTGTCATCAAACTTCTGTCTAAGGTTTGATGGAATGTGACTGAAGCAGATGCTGCCAAACACTCTCAGATGTTTTACACCTGGTCTTCTTCCTATGAAAGCTTCAAATGGTGTTTTATCTGAAATAGTAGTGGTATAGCATCTGTTTTGCAGATACACTGCAGTACCAACTGCTTCAGCCCAGAATTTTAAAGGAACTTTCTTCTCAGTCATCATTGATCTTGCCATTTCACAGATGGTTCTGTTTCTTCTCTCAGCAACCCCATTTTGCTGAGGTGAGTAGGCAATAGTTAGTTGCCTCTCCATGCCAAGGTCACTGCAAAACTCCAGGAATTCATGTGAAGTGTATTCTCCACCTCTGTCACTTCTTAACTTCTTTAAGCTGAATCCACTCTGTAGCTCAACAAAAGCTTTGAACTTTTTGAACACACTTATCACACTTGACTTATTTCTGAGAAAATATACCCAACACATTCTTGAGAAGTCATCAATGAATGTGATGAAGTATTTGTTTCCTCCAATGGACTCATTTTGCATTGGGCCACATACATCTGTGTGTATCAATTCAAGGGGAGTGGTAGCTCTCCAAGGCTTCTCATTTTCAAATGGTTCCCTGTGGCTTTTACCATACACACACCCTTCACATACTCCTTCCTTTTCTGAGAAATTAGGCAGGCCTAACACCATTTGAGTTTGCTGCATTTTTTTCATGCTTGCAAAGTTCAAATGACCCAACCTTCTGTGCCAAATCCATGGATCTTCTTGTACTGCTGCCCTCATTCCCATTGAGCAGATAGACTCCATAGATAGTGGGAAACATCTATTTCCTGCCATTGCAACTTTGGCAACAACATTATCAAGGCTGCTGTCATCACATATCAATGCATAGTTGTCTCCAAATAGGATGTAGTAACCATGCTCCATCATTTGTCCTATACTCAACAAATTCTCATCCAGGCCAGGAACAAGCAGCACTTCATGTATGTATCTTCTCCCTTTTCTTGTTTCAACTACAAGTGTTCCCTTTCCTGTGGCTTGAACAAGATCACCAGTGCCCATTTTCACTTTGCAGGTCACTGATCTATCAAGATTGATCAATAAAGCCTCTTGAGAGGTCATGTGGTTGCTGCAAGCACTATCAACAAACCACACAGATTTGCTTGATGCAATTGAACTTGCATGACAAGCATAGAACATTGTTCCTGTGATTGCCTCTTCCTCCTTTGCACAGTTTGCAACTTGCTTACCACTTTCACAGTCCTTGGTTAGATGACCAAATCGACTGCACTTTCCACACTTAGGTTTTCCTTTATATCTGCACACACCAAAATGATATTTTTGGCACACTTGGCACTGTGGTTTCACCCCACCTTGACTGCTACTGCCAGGTTTGTTTTGAGAATCAAAAACGTTGTTCCAATTCCCTCCAGAGCCATTATTGCTATTAAAGTTTCCACCTTGAGACCAGTTTGAGCCCTTTTTGTTCTGTCCATGCCATTTTTGATTTGACTTTCCCTGAGAACTCTTGTTAGCTCCAGAAGCTTGATTATTTCCAATTCTGAGACTGCTGAAAGCCTTCTCAGTTCCTGCCATTTTATCTCTTTCATCATGCAAATCTTCTCTCTTATCATAGACTTTGACAGAAGCAAGAATTTCTTCAACTCTAATAGTGTCAAGGTCTCTGGTTTCTTCAATAATAGACACTATGGACTTGTACTTCCTACTTAGACTCATCAACAGTTTTTGAACAATCCTTTTCTCTGTTACATCTTCTCCTAGAGATTTCAAGTTGTTTACTATTTCAAAAAACCGAGCCAAGTAGTCATCCAGAGATTCAACATCATTCATTCTTAAATACTCAAAATCAGCTCTAATAGCTTGTAATTTCACAGCTCTTACCTTTTTATCTCCCCTGAACTCTCTTCTCAGGATTTCCCAAGCACCTTTTGCAGTCTTCTCATTTCTGATGCGAGGAAAAAGTTCATCTGTAAGTGCTCCTTGAATAAGACTCAAAGCCTTGGCATTTTTGATCTTATCTTCTCTGGAGATAGTAGGTGCTTCCTCTGGTATTTGCTCAGTCTCACCTTCTTCACTTCCAGAAACTACTTCCTCTTCAATAACCGGCTGTGCTTGTATTCCAAACTCCACTGCATCCCATAAATCATAGGCTATGAGAATGGTCTCCATTTTTACTGACCAAAAATCATAGTTTGCCCCATTGAACTGTGGAGTTCGTAGATCTCCCCCTGCAGATCCTGATCCCACCATTTTTATGTGAGTTTCAGTGAACCAACCAGTAAAGGATTACTCACAGCTCACGCCCCTTCTCTGAAAATCAGACTAGAGCTCTGATACCATGTTAGAATTTGGCATAGATATATTGTTTCTGGTTTTTACAGTTTTCTAAGTAAAAACCTTTTCTCTAGCAACGTATGCTATATTGAATAGAATCCAAAAAGAGAGAGAGTAAATGAGAATGTTATCAGCCTGCTGCTATATTGCAGCAGAGCCAGCAACAGACACACAAGGCATGACACAAGCTGCCAAAAAACATATCCTAAAAACTAGGACACAATGACTCATCTCCAGCCAATCACAGGTCATTGGATGCTCAAATTCTTACCCTAGATAAGAATTTGTTACAACAGAAAATCTAGGACAGCTAAGGAAGGACAGCTGTAGACTTTCCTAAAATAGTAAGAAAACTAGCCGTTAACATAATCTGTAACGGCTATTACTAAAAAAGTAAAGTTCCTCAGCTCCTTCGATTCTTCATCCTATTCACTGTCAATCTGCAGGATTAACTTCTGCAGCTTGATTCCATACTAGTAAGCAGCTTAACTCTCAACAAGGAATACATCAATAGAGTCTGTTGTTGGTCTCACTGTAATTGAACTGGCCTATTGCAAAAGCCTTGTGAGTCTCCCAACGAACATTTGGAAGTTGAAATATCTGGAGAGCCTTGATCTCAGTAATTGCTCTAACTTTCAACACTTACCAGAAATCTCAGAGGCTATGGAAGATCTGGGGTTTCTAAATTTATCAGGTACAATGGTTAAAGAGGTACCCCCATCAATTGGAAATCTAGTTGCGCTTCGAAAATTAGATCTCAGAGATTGCAAGTACCTTGAGGTTGTCCATGATTACCTCTTTCGCTTAACCTCATTACAAGAGTTAAATCTGAGTAGCACCAAAATTAAGAGCTTACCCTCAAACATCAAACAAGCTGCTCAACTGTCTCGGCTGTGCCTCAATTATTGCAATAGCCTTGAATATTTACCAGAGCTTCCCCCATTGCTGCAATGTCTTAATGCAAATGGTTGCACATCACTGAAGACACTGTCAAGTTCAAGCACTGCACTCGCACAAGGTTGGGAAAAATATATTTTTTCTCAAGGGCTTTATGAGAAACATATATTTTCTGATTGCAGAAGATTGGATGAGAATGCACGAAGCAACATAATGGGTGATGCACAGCTCAGAATTATGCGAATGGCAACTGCGTCGTCAAAGTTTAAAGAAGACAAAATTGAAGAAGCATCAGATGATTCAAATGAGGTCTCTCTCTCTCTCTCTCTCTCTCTCTCTCTCTCTATTGTTGAAGAAGTTGCTCTTTTTTGTTTCACGAGTTTAATAACTATGATGTCCATATCCATGGTACAGGAATCTTTCATTGACATTAGATGTTGTGGGAATGAAATTCCAAAATGGTTCAGCCATAAAAGTGAGGGATGTTCAATAAAGATTGAGCTTCCTCGTGATTGGTTTAGCACAGATTTCTTGGGTTTCGCTCTATCTCTTGTTGTTGACTTTGCTCCATGGGATATGGAGATTAGATGCAACTACAACTTCAAAACTAATAATGGGGAATGCATTGAAGTATACCATCCTTTGAGTAATCTGCGCATGAATGTTAGAAGCAGAGAATCACGTGTGGTGTTTGTGTACTGAGGTCAATGTTGACTTTGACATATGCAGTATTTACTACGATCCCTTTCCGGCGGGGGTGGAAAAGTGTGGGATATGTCTGTTGTACGGCAAAGATGCTGAGATGATAAAGCAAAGGGCTTTGTAGATCAAGCCGATATCCCTAAATTCAAAATTTCATTTTATTTGAGCTGTTTGCAAGACTTGTGGCTGAGGATGCCCAAGGTGCTTTTGAGTTGCAAGATAAGTTCATGTCATCCTCATCCTCCTTTCATGTATTTTCTCGCTGTCATGATTTTGGCTTTTACAGAGAGAGAAACGATTGGGACTGGATGTGGTAATATATGCAATCATCATCTTATAAACATTAATTATTGCAACTGGATGTGGTAATATCTATACTGGTGCAATATAAAAAATGTATGGTAGGTAATAGAATCCAGGGCAAGACGACATAAGAGTCACACAACACATCTTTTTCACAGGTTTTATTTATTTATTTATTTATTCATTTTTGTTAATAGCAAGTTGTTTTTAAAATAAAGACGAATTACAAAACATCCTCAAATTATCAAGTTCATATATATTTTTGGGATATTTATAATTACATACACTCACGGAAAACTTACAATTTACTCCATCTATTACATAATCCGAATTCTTTTTTTCTTTTTTTTAATGACATGGACTTCCACTTGGACAAAATTAGTTTTTATTTGAATTTAATTGTTCTTTTTTTTTTTTTCATTTTTAATATCATTTTTTTCAATCGACATGACACAGTATAAGCGAGTTCACGTGAGACATTTGATTATCACGTCATCATTTAACAGAATATTTGAATGAATGATGACATATATATGAAAATGGTAGAAACTAGAAAGTCAAATTTTGAGCGCGAAGTTGATACGAAAAAAACTTTAGGTAGCACAGTTTGAATTTCGAGAAACTTGTGGATAGTAAAGTGAAATTTATCCTAATTTTATTATAGAAAGAAACTCAATTTTAAGTCTCCTCCCATTCCATCCCATGTACCAAAAAATAATTGTTAAAAAAAACTCAATTCCATTTGAAATTCGATACATGTGCATATATTTGCTTACTCCCACATACTTAGACCAATTTCAAGATACAAAAGGTCGAGTCTGCTCCAAGCAAAAAATTGAAAACAAAATTGATGTTGTTAGAAAATGTTGCGTTAAATTAGTATTTTATTATTAGACAAGTGATAATTTAACGTACTTATTTGGGTTCTTTGCAACATAGAAAAAGTGTATAGTGTGTAATGGAATCCTGCAAGACGACACAAGAGTCCATCGATCCCCTGAGAGTGAGAAGTGAAAAAGGAAAAGACAAGGGCAAACGAACATATATAATACACAACTTATTGCTGAAAAGAAAGAAGGCAGAACCAAAAGCAAGTCCATATGGCAATGTAATTTTGTAAAGCAAGTAGGAAAGGAGCAGTAGACAATGATATCCATTGATCCAATTTAATGAACTAATTCCTCATCCTATGATCAATGGTAGCTTCAAAAGATGATCAACAGTTGGAAATTAATTTCTAGGCTGATTAATCTGTTTCTTTTCATTAAAGTCATTCAAATAGGGTGTACTTAGTTACTTTTACATTTTGATTTAAATATTAGGGTGTACTTAGATCATAGGGGCATACTCAGTTAGTGTTAGAATTCATTTAACAACAAACTTTGGGTGATTAATAAGACAAAATTTAAATAAATAAAAAGAAGTTGTGGTGGTTATAACGTGTAAATTGGGGCCATATGCATCTTCTTCCTACATGGACCCAATAAGAAAATACATAAACAGAACTTTGGGGATAAGTTTTAGACATAAACCTTATATGAATAGTCCATCCTAATTCTCCAAGTTAGAAAATAACATCCATATTCTTTCTTGATTGCACATGAAATCTAGTCATTTTACTAGTCCAATCTAATCCAATCTAATCCTCCATATCAAACATAGCCGATTAATTAGTGTTGGATCGAATTAATGAGTTTGATCAAATAATTAAGAGGTAGGATTTCATTTAAGGGCTTAGATAAGGCCCTCATATGCTCTTTCTTGCTTGGGCCTCTCTTGTTGCTTGGGTTCTCATATTTTGGGCTCTCCCCCTCATTTTGTTGTAAGCTTGTTAGGCTCCTAGTACAGTAGCCTTTGGCCTGCCCATGTAAAAGAAAATACAAAAGCATAACTTAACTTTGTATAGAAAACGTGTAAGGCGGCCCTATTGTGTCAGTGTAACGTGTTGTCGCTCCCATTAGAAGTGAACTCAAAAGCGCGTTGAGAGAGAGGGGGGGGCCTCTTGTCACTTTAGCTAGAATTGAACTCAAGAAAAATTCTTCGAACCAAAAAAAAAAAAAAAAAAAACTAAAGAAAAATTCCATCTCAAAAGCAAAAGTTTGTGCTTCCACTCCCATTATCCCATATGCCCTTTTCTTTCTTCGGTGTGTGAATGCTTGAATTTTTGTCCACCAGTCACTTCTCTTTTTTCATCTCTGATTATTTCCTGGATTTTGTCAGTTCTTTTCTTAGTCAAGATCAAGAAAGAGTTGGATGGCTTGAAAGAGTTGGATTATTTTCTGGGTTTTTTTCTTTTCGTAATTTCCATTGTTTTTCCGTTTTGTTTTTTTTACGATTGCTAAAACATGATATAGCCTATAAGCTCTGCCACTTCTTTCTAGATGTCATCCTGAGGTCTTCATAATCATACTTTTATTTATTTCTTGATCTGGCGGTTCTGTCTTATTTGTGGAGATTTTTTGGACCTAGTGTTATTTGCATATTTTATGAATATATACTTGTAGGTTTGCAGGTTTTGGATATGGATTCTTCTTCTTCTTCTTCTTCTTCTCTTCCTGCTCCCCTTCAAACAAAGTACGATGTTTTTCTTAGTTTCAGAGGTGAAGACACGCGATACTTTTACCAGCCATCTTCACGCAGCTTTACGTCGGAAGAACATCGACACCTACATAGATAACAGGCTCGAGAGAGGAGATGAAATTGCTCCTACCCTTCTAGAAGCAATTGAGAAATCGAAACTTGCACTAGTCATTTTCTCAAAAGACTATGCTTCTTCCACATGGTGTTTGAAAGAACTTGTGCATATACTTGGATGCAAGAAAAGCTATGGACAGATTGTTATACCCATTTTTTATCGCATAGATCCATCACATGTACGAAAACAGCAGGGAACTTATACACTTGAAGATCGTCCACTTAAGCGCAGTAGGGATGAGGTGGCCAACTGGAGGGCTGCTTTGGAGGAAGCAGCCAATATGTCTGGGTTTCATTATTCCAGCAAAACAGGGTAACTAACTTTCTAATTTGTATCCATTTATACGTTTTATTATTTAATTCATACTGTTCTCATACTATTGTTCGTCTTTCATAACGATATTTTCCAGGACAGAGGCCGATTTTGTTGAGAAAGTTGTTCAAGATGTTTTGACCAAATTGAATCGCGATTTGTCAAGTGATTTAAAGGGTCTGGTTGGAATTGAAAAGAAAATTGAGAAAATTGAGTCGTTATTATGCTTGGATTCACCAGGTGTTTGCTGTGTAGGTATTTGGGGCATGGGTGGTATTGGCAAGACCACCCTTGCTGATGCTGTATTTCACAGGCACTCCTCTAAATTTGAAGTTTGTTGTTTTCTTGCAAATGTCAGGGAGAACTCCGAACAAACAAATGGACTACATCAGTTGCGAAATAAACTTGTTGGTGAGATATTAAAGCAAAAAGAAGTAAATATCGACACTCCGTCTATACCACCTCATATTCAAGATAGGCTCAGGCGTACAAAGGCGCTCATTGTTCTTGATGATGTGAATGCTCGAAAACAACTAGAAGATCTTGTTGGTGATCATGATCGGTTTTGCCAAGGAAGTCGAATCATTATAACTGCTAGAGATAAAGGCCTACTTGAGCAAAAAGTTGACCCTGCGAAGATATTCAGCGTTGAGGGATTAGGTCCCGAAGAAGCTCTTGAGCTCTTTCATTCGCATGCTTTTGGAAATAAGTCTCCAACAACAGATTACACTGAGTTGTCAAGAGAGGTGGTGGATTATATTAAGGGAATCCCATTAGCTCTTAAAGTTATGGGGTCCTCATTCCGTCGTTGCAAGAGCAAACAAGAGTGGGAAGTTCAATGGAAAAAAGTGAAACGAGTTCAAATCGGAGAAATCCAGAAAGTGTTGAGAATAAGTTACGATGGATTAGATGACAATGAGAATGAGATATTTCTTGATATAGCATGTTTTCATAAAGGCTGTAAGAGGAATGATGTAGAAAGAATGTTAGATAGTTGTGATTTCTTTGGGGAAGCGGGAATCAATGAACTTGTTGATAGGTCTCTCATATCAATTTCATATTCCTGCACATCGTGGGAAGATAAGCTAGAAGCACGGATAGAGATGCATGATTTGGTGCAAGAAATGGGTAGGGCAATTGCTCGAGAACAACGCAGTAGGTTGTTCATTGCAAAGGATGTCTATCAAGTATTGACAAATTAGGAGGTACATAGTAATATTCACATTTATAATAAACAAAGTATTATTCCTACAAATGTAATTTTGTATTTCATACTTACATTTATATTTTGCTCTTGATTGTCAGGGAGATGGACATGTTCAAGCAATATCCACTGACTTGTATAAGATTCAACGGCTACACTTGGAGTTGGAACATGCAAACTTCGAAAAGATGTATCAACTGAGATTTCTATGTGTCGAATCTTTTCCTACATCATCATCAATTGTTTCTCTTGATCTTCCCAATTCTCTTAGATTTCTTAAATGGCATTGGTATCCTTTGAAATCTTTGCCATCAAAATTTTCTGCTCAAAACCTTGTTGTCCTTGATATGTCATCCTACAAAGTTGGGGCGCAACTTTGGAATGAAGATCAGGTATATTATAAATGCTTATTTTAGTTCTTGTATAACATATGGCTTAGAAAGTAATAATCTGCAAGCTAAGTTATTAATTCTTGTCATTTCTCTTTAATTTGTTACAGAGTCTTGTGAACTTAAAACGGATCCGTCTTTGTTGCCATTATCTAACTGAAGTCCCAAATCTCTCTCGGTGTCTAAATATTGAGTGTATAAATCTGGGAGGCTGTGAAAGATTGGTTGAGATTACTTATCTTAACCTTTCGAGGTGCTACAAGATCAAAAATCTTCCCGAGATGCCATGCAATCTTGAATTCTTAGATTTGTCTTGGACAAGAATAGAGGAATTGCCTTCATCAGTTTGGTCTCACGAAAAAATATCTCACTTAGATATTAGAAATTGTGGACACCTTAAGAGTCTTCCAAGCAACAGTTGTAAGCTGAAACTCTCGAATTCTTTTAGTCTAGAAGGCTGCAAATCTCTTTGCGAGTTTTGGGAGCTTCCGAGGGATACAACAGTGCTAGAGTTTAATAGTACAACAATAAAAGAATTGAGGAATACATCAATAGAGTCTGTTGTTGGTCTCACTGCAATTAAACTGACCTATTGCAAAAGCCTTGTGAGTCTCCCAACGAACATTTGGAAGTTGAAATCTCTGGAGAGCCTTGATCTCAGTTGTTGCTCAAACTTTCAACACTTACCAGAAATCTCAGAGGCTATGGAACATCTGGAGTTTCTAAAGTTATCAAGTACAATGGTTAAAGAGGTACCCCTATCAATTGGAAATCTAGTTGCGCTTCGAAAATTAGATCTCGGTTATTGCAATTACCTTGAGGTTGTCCATGATTACCTCTTTCGTTTAACCTCATTACAAGAGTTAGATCTGAGTAGCACCAAAATTAAGAGCTTACCTGCAAGCATCAAACAAGCTGCTCATCTGTCTAGCCTGTTCCTCAACGATTGCAAGAGCCTTGAATCTTTACCAGAGGTCCCCCCATTGCTGCAATGTCTTGAAGCACATGGTTGCACGTCACTGAAGACAGTGTCAAGTTCAAGCACTGCAATCATACAAGGTTGGGAAGAATATATATTTTATCGAGGGCTTTATGAGAAACATAGATTTTCTAATTGCCCAAAGTTGGATGAGAATGCACGAAGCAACATAATGGGTGATGCACAGCTCAGAATTATGCGAATGGCAACTGCGTCAAAGTTTAAAGAAGACAAAATTGAAGAAACATCATATGATTCAAATGAGGTCTCTCTCTCTCTCTCTCTCTCTTTCTCTCTCTCTCTCTCTCTAACTCACTTCTGTTGAAGAAGTTGCCCTTTTTTTTTCTTCACGAGTTTAATAACTATGATGTCCATATCCATGGTACAGAAAGTTGCCATTACATGTTCTGGGAATGAAATTCCAAAATGGTTCAGCCATAAAAGTGAGGGATGTTCAATAAAGATTAAGCTTCCTCGTGATTGGTTTAGCACAGATTTCTTGGGGTTCGCTCCATCTATTGTAGTTGGACACAAACGCTATCGTCGGAATACGGATATTGGCTGCAAGTACAACTTCAAAACTAGTAATGGTGAAAGCCATGAAGTCTATCATCCTTTGCATTATGGTTCACGAAGATGTGAGCTAACCTTTGTTGATGAAGATTCACATGAGGTGTTTGTGTGGTGGTATAATAATGTCTTTGAAGAAGTTGTAAAGGGAGCTCAAAGCCCCACTGCGCTTTACAAACTTGTTACTGAGGTCAATGTTCACTTCACAGTAATTAATTATTCTGACTACGGACCCCTTCCAGAGGTGGAAAAGTGTGGCATATGTCTGTTGTATGGCAAAGATGCTGAGATGATAAAGCAGAGGGCTTTGTAGATCAAGCCGATGTCCCTAAATTCAAAATTTCTTTTTATTTGAGCTGTTTGCTTGGGACGCTTTCTTGTTTTAACCCTTCGCCCTCTCCATCGCCAAGCTTTTTAGCTGAGGATGCTTTTGAGTTTAGTAATTTTCTTCATTCAATTCAAGTATTAAATTGTTAATAGTGTCATTTAAGTAATTATTATCAGTCCTAACCTATACATAAGTATGATCCAATCCAACTCCCATATTTAGTGCTATCAAGGTTTGATGGGTAAAGAATGTCAAGATTTGAGATTAAAAAATAACAAGTTTTCCTTTTATGAAATCATGTCCCTGGCTAGATTCCCTTCAAAGCACATGCACAATTCTCCATGTCTATGCATATACCTTTTCTGGGGTGTGTGTGCTTGTATGCATGCCTGTGTCTGTCAAGTAATTGAATGATATTTCAGAACGCTTGTCTCTCCTTGTATAAGAGCAACTCCACCCCTTAGGGCAAAGTCTAAGGCAAGGGCAAGCAAGGGCTGACACTATTCACGTGAATAGTGTCAGCCTTGCCATTTGTGGTTCCACCCACAAGGGCAAAGTCTAGGGCAAGTCTAGGGCAATTACTATTCATTGTACTTTATTTCCTATTTTTTTATACTTTAAATCATTAATTTTGATAATCTTTTGTAATTAAATTTTCGGATAAGATTTTCGGATGTGAATCTCGGTTACCACGTGTCTTATTCCAGATAAAATTTTCGGATATTCATTAATAAAAATTATAATCTCAGATTTCCGATAATATGAGTAGAGAGTAAAATATGGAATTGGTGTGGAAAGTGGAAAATATGAGTAGAGAGTAAAAAATATTGGAAGGAGATGAGTTTGTATGGAGATTTGGTGTGAAAAATGAATTATGTGAGTGGAGAGTAGAAAATATTGTATGGAGAAGAAATTGTATGAAGATTTGGTGTTGAAAGTAGATAAAATGGTTAGGTATTTATAGGGAAAAAATACATACATTTTTGGTATTTTTTAAAAAAAATTTCAGAATTTTTTCGAATTTTTTCTGATTTTTAAGGATTTTTTTTAAATTTTTTTGGCCAAAAAAATGAGAACCGTAGGATTTCTGAAAAAAATTCAATCGGAGCCACCCAGAGCCGACACGTGGCATGTAACCGTTGGTGCTGACGTCACGACGACGTCAGCGCACGTCAGTCAAATTTTTTTTACCGTTGGCGCGTGTATTACACGCGCCAACGGTAAAAAAAAATTGAATTTACGGCGCTGACGTCAGCATAAACTCGGGCTCGAGCCCAGTCGAATTTTGCCCTTGGGCCTGCCCGGGCTCGTGGGACCCGCAGCTTGCCCGGGCTGGTTTCGTCGCGCTGGAGGTGGACTCGGGCTTGTTCCTGCCTTTTGCCTGGGCCAGCCTGAAGCGATGGAGATGGCCTAAGAGCAAATTTCCCTTCCCCATCTACCTAAACATAAAAATATTGGATACATTGCCAATTCTGGTAATCGTTTCTGCAACGAATAAAATAGATTTCATAATCGCGGACAAACTTCAAATGGAGTATGTATACAAGAATCTCTCAACAACTTTCTAGATTCAGTGGGACCATTTATTGGAAGTTTAGACCTTTGTTCTAAAATTTTCAGTTTCTTGATTGGACAAAGAACAAACATAATCACACAACTTTGAGTGCGAAGTTGATACGAAGAAAACTTTAGGTAGTAAAGTCTGAATTTTGGGAAACTTCTGGATAGTAAAGTGAAATTTATAATCTCTCTGTAACTTGGTTCTTGATCTGAGGGCCCAACGATGCCCAAACTGATTTCTCTTCTAATATGGGTATACTGCCCAACGATGCCCTGAGAAGTGAAAAAGAAAAAACAAGGGCAAACATATATAAGAACACAACTTATAGCTGAAAAGAAAGAAAGCAGAAGCAAAAGCAAGTCCATATGGCAATGTAATTTTGTAAAGCAATAGTAGGAAAGGAGCAGTAGACAATGATATCCAATTATCCAATTTAATGAACTAATTCCTCATCCTATTATCAGTGGTACCTTCAAAAGATGATCTGCAGTTGGAAATTTATTTCTAGACTGATTAACCTGTTTCTTTTAATTGAAGTCATTCAAATAGGGTGTATTTAGTTACTTTTGTTGGCGTGACTTGTGGATATTGACTTACTTTCCTTACACACCAAGAATTCCTATTATAATTGTAATTGATTTACTTTAATTCCTAATTTCCTACTGTAAATAGATTTAGGAATTTATTATTTACTTGCCCATTCAGGTTTCGTTGTATTATAAATATGACCTCCTACAAGGAGAAGAATACACAGAAAATTCCCACAAACAAATATTATCTCATAATTTTCATATTTTAGCATGGTATCAGAGCGGCGATCTTGGAATTGCTGACTCTAGTTTCAAAACCCCGCCGTCGCTATGAGGGTTGATGATTTTTTCAACCCTCATGGAGGTAGCACCACCGACTCATTCTCTCATTCTCAACCAACCATCGTTGAGTTGAGTGCCCAGATGGCTCCACCCCTACAGATGCAGACTTTGACCCCGAACCCGATCCAGAATCAGGATCCTCTTTTGACGACCCCGACCCCGACCCCGACTATGACGACGACGACCCCGACCCCGACTCCGAAGACGACCCCGACCCGCACTCCGATGATGACCCCAACCCCGAATTTATCTATGATTCAGACCCCGATCCAGAATCAGGATCCTCTTTTGACGACCCCGACCCCGACCCCGACTATGACGACGACAACCCCGACCCCGACTCCGAAGACGACCCCGACCCCTACTCCGATGATGACCCCAACCTCGAATTTGTCTATAATTCAGACCCCGATCCCGATTTCGACTCCGACTCCGGCCCCGACTCAGGCTCAGATTCCGATCCAAATTCCTACTCAACCTGTATCCTATGCTTCTTCCGCTGCACCGATTATGACTTCTAGACTAACGACCCCGACACATGGACCAAATTGCGCATATTGTGGTGATCCGAGACACACTTGTGAGACTTGTTTTAAATCGCATGGCTACCCCGATTGGTGGGCTACTCTTACAGATCGAGGACACTGCAATATGACCAGTAATGGTACTGGTTATGGATTCCATACTTCCGATAAGATTGATTCCAAGAGCTGGATAATTGATTCTGGTGCAACTGATCATATGACGTTTGATCCTGATGATTTTCTGAATACTACACAACCTCGACGAACTTGTATTGCAAATGCCAATGGTGTTACTTATCCTGTGACAGGGGCTGGCACTGTTGCACTCTCATCCTCTCTCACACTGTCTAATACTTTACTTGTTCCATCTTTATCCACTAAATTGTTGTCAGTTAGTCAGCTTACTGAACAATTGAATTGTTGTGTACTCATTTACCCTAGTTTTTGTGAGCTTCAGGATATTCACACTAAGGAGATTCTTGGTCGTGGTACTAAGAGAGGGGGGCTATATTATGTCGATGACTTCAGTCCTGGCGTGGCTAACAGTGTGACACATCCCTTTGATAGCAAACAAAAGCAAATCTGGTTGTGGCATCATCGATTGGGACATCTGTCTTTTAGTTATATGAAGCATCTTATACCAGATTTATTCTCAGGTTTCAAAGACTCCGACTTCACATGTGACACTTGTATTTTGGCCAAGAGTCACCGTGTGCCCTACCCGTTGAGTACGAACAAGTGTACTACTCCATTTACATTAATTCACTCTGATGTCTGGGGACCTTCGTCTATCACTGCTCCTTCTGGTGTTCGATGGTTTGTCACATTCATCGATGATTGTACACGGATGACATGGCTTTATTTGCTGAAGAATAAAAACGAAGTGTTTTCCCGTTTTCAGTCCTTCCACAAACAGATGAAAACTCAGTTTAATGCTCAAATCCAGATTCTTCGCTCAGACAATGGTGGAGAATTTGTCAATCATGACTTTCAGACTTACTTCCAACAACATGGAATTATCCATGAGACGACTTGTCCTCAGACACCGCAACAAAATGGTGTTGCTGAACGAAAGAATCGACATCTTCTTGAAACTGCCCGAGCACTTCTGATTGGCACTCATGTTCCTCGCCATCACTGGGATGATGCTATTGTCACTGCAGTTCACCTGATCAACCGCATGCCTTCTGGTGTATTGACCTTTAAAACTCCTTTACAGGTGCTTGCGCAACACAGACCTCTGCCCTCTGTTTTGGTACTCACACCCCGAATCTTTGGATGTGTGGCTTTCGTTCATCTCCACAAAAATCAACGTAGCAAACTTGATCCATGTGCGCTTCGTTGTGTTTTTGTGGGTTATGCCACTCATCAGAAAGGTTACCGCTGTTATCACCCTCCTACCCAACGAACCTATGTCACTTTGGATGTGACATTTCTGGAATCTGAGCTGTTCTTCCATGACCCATCATCCAATTCTGCGCTTCAGGGGGAGATACGAAGTGAAGAACAGAATTGGAGCAACTTGGAAAACAAAGAAATTCTCATATGTACAGAAATGATTGATCATCCCGAGTCTGGAGCACGAGATTACTCTCTGTTGAAAAGTGACCAATCGCCCATTCATAGCGATCAATTGCCTGACCCACCTGATCCATACGAAGATATTTCTGATCCGAGTCCCACACCTACAGACAATACAGAACAACAAGATGAAGACCCCTCTTTTAACTCAACAGTACCAACAGACCAATCTCCTGAGAATATCCTTGAGGTAACTACTCCTACTAGACTTGTGCATTTAGATGATAAAACTATTGGATATCAATTACCTTTCAGGCAAAATCGTGGGAAGCCACCAAACCGTTATTCACCGGATATTGGCAAGACATCCAAGTATCCAATTGTAAATCATGTATCCACTGAGAAGCTGTCTGAACCACTCAAGGCTTTTGTGCATCAGTTGTCTGCTATCCATATTCCAACCAAGGTCTCTGAAGCATTGAAAGATCCTAAGTGGGTCCAAGCTATAAAAGAGGAGATGAAAGCTCTTGAGAAAAATCAGACTTGGACATTGGAGACTATACCACGAGGAAAAAAGACTATCGGATGTAGATGGGTGTTTACTATAAAACACAATGCAGATGGATCTATCGAGCGATACAAGGCAAGACTTGTGGCAAAAGGGTACACACAGACCTATGGTATAGACTATGAAGAAACTTTTGCACTAGTTGCAAAAGTTAAACACCGTCAGAGTCTTATTGTCCCTTGCAGCTAATTTGGATTGGCCACTACACCAGTTTGATGTAAAGAATGCTCTTCTACATGGCGAACTCACGGAGGAGGTGTACATGGACATTCCTCCTGGATATAATACTACTCAGACTGGAACAGTTTGCAGGTTACGAAAAGCATTGTATTGATTGAAACAGTCACCACGTGCATGGTTTGGACGGTTCACCATGGCAATGAAGAACAATGGTTTCAAACAGTGCAACTCAGATCATACTCTGTTCTTGAAACATCAAAAAGGGAAGGTAACAGCATTAATAATCTATGTTGATGATATGATTATTACTGGGAATGATAAACAGGAAATATCACAGCTACAAGACTATCTGGCTACGGAGTTTGAGATGAAGGATCTAGGTGGACTCAAGTATTTCTTGGGAATTGAGGTGGCTCGATCGCAGCAAGGCATATTTCTCTCTCAAAGGAAATATGTCTTAGACTTGTTGACAGACACATGAATGCTAGATTGTAAACCTGCGGACACTCCTATTGTTCAGAATCATCATCTTGGAGAATATCCGGATCAAGTTCCAACTAACAAAGAAAGATACCAAAGGTTAGTGGGAAGATTGATCTATTTGTCACATACTCGACCAGACATTGCTTATGCGGTGAGCATTGTCAGTCAATTTATGCACTCTCCAAGTGAAGACCACATGAATGCAGTTCTTCGGATACTTAGATATTTGAAGTCTGCAGCTGGAAAAGGACTTATGTTCTCAAAGCATGGTCATCTAAATATTGATGGTTATTCAGATGCAGATTGGGCAGGTAATGTAACAGATAGAAAATCCACATCGGGTTACTTCACATTCGTGGGAGGTAATTTGGTGACATGGAGGAGCAAGAAACAGAATGTAGTAGCTTTATCCAGTGCAGAAGCCGAGTTCAGAGGCATGACTAAAGGGATTTGTGAACTTCTTTGGTTAAGAAAGTTGCTTATTGAACTCGGGTATAAACCTACATCCACAATGAATCTCTTTTGTGACAACAAGGCTGCTATAGCCATTGCACAGAATCCGGTTCAGCATGATCGTACTAAACATGTTGAGGTGGATCGACACTTCATCAAACAGAAGCTTGAGGCTAAAGTGTTTCAGTTTCCTTTTGTGAAATCCGAGGATCAATTGGCGGATATTTTGACAAAGGCAATTTCCAGTAAAGCATTCCACAATTCACTGGATCAGTTGGGCATTGGCGACATCTATGCACCAACGTGAGGGGGAGTGTTGGCGTGACTTGTGGATATTGACTTACTTTCCTTACACACCAAGAATTCCTATTATAATTGTAATTGATTTACTTTAATTCCTAATTTCCTACTGTAAATAGATTTAGGAATTTATTATTTACTTGCCCATTCAGGTTTCGTTGTATTATAAATATGACCTCCTACAAGGAAAAGAATACACAGAAAATTCCCACAAACAAATATTATCTCATAATTTTCATATTTTAGCAACTTTTATATTTTGATTTAAATATTTGGGTGTATTTAGATAAAAGAGTATATTTAATTAATTTTAAAATTCATTTAACAACACCTTTTAAAAAAATCTAAATTAAATACCTCGACTTTTTAATTTCATTCAAATTCATCAAAAGTATGCACCGTATACACCCCTAAACTATGGGTGATTAATATGACAAAATCTAAATTTTAAAAAAACAAAACAAAAAAAGTTGCGGTGGTTATAACTTGTAAATTGGGGCCATATGCATGTTCTTCCTACATGGACCCAACAAGAAAATACAAAAGCAGAACTTTATGCGTAAAACGTGTAAATTGAGGGGCCTTTTGTGTAAACGTGTTGTCATCTAGCTTAATTACTCTGTGCAACCAATTGCTTTATATCTTTCTAGCTTTGTGCATATACATCCCATTTGGAGATTTTTTTCATCCCTCATTTCTCATTCTCAATATATCCATGTTACATAATATTAGCAAGAGATCTTTTGTTGCCATTAAATGTTCGGGTTATGAAATTTCAAATTGGTTCAGCCTTCAAAATGAAGGATCTTCAATAAACATCAAGCTTCCTCTTAAGGTCTAAAATATCGATGGTATATGAAATATCGGTAGTTCAAAAATACAGAAATTTCAATGAAATATCGGGATATTATCGATATCAATAAAAATTGAATAAAAACCACGAAAATTGTAAGAAAAACCTGGAAATTTTATTGAAACTTTGGAGGATGTTTATTTAATCAATTATCTATTAATTTATCACAAAAATTTGGAAGGAAATGCATTGCATTATGAGTTTAACTAATTTAAGTTGATTATATAGTGAGCTGACAAACACTGTGAGTGTAGAAAATATGTAATAATTAATGAAAGAATATTAAACACACCATAATCATTTTTTTAGGGTGATTTACTACAATATTTTACACTTTATACATTGCATGATAAGATACATGAGTGACTACCACATAGAGTTCCTATGAGGTTCAAATTTTTCATTATCTTCATCATCTCTATGTGTAGAGTAGTCATTAAATGATAAATCCCCAAAATAGTTTTGCATGTAATTGTTAACATGTCACCCATATGGATTCGAGATGGGTTGATGTTGTCCACAAGCAAAATCATTTGAAGATTGGGTCTCAGATTCTTTCCATGAGTCGCTCGATATTCCATCCCAAAAGGAAAGGTCAAAGACTTACATTCTCATGTAAAAATTTGATTCTTGCAAAAATAGTTCAAAACATAACAATATAAATATACATATTTTAACATATTATCACAAAAACATAAGCAATATGGTGATTAAGGCATTGGAGGAGTGAAATGACAGGAGTTTAAATCTCCCTTGCAACACCATGTGCGTGGGTTTTATTTCTGCAATTCTCTTTTCGATTGTTTTTTTTAAAATTTTTTTAACAAATCTTTTCAATTGTTAAATTGATATCTTGCAATGGCTTGTCGGGCACGTCTCGGATATTGAAATTTATATATACATTTTCTTTTGTTTCTTCGCCGAAAGTGCTTGGGCTATTAATTTCTTCTCTACTTTTTTCAAGCTTTGATGATTTTGCTGGATTGTTGCCTATGGGGTCAAAAGAAGATGGTCATTGCTCATATCTCATTTTTTAAATAAAAATCTTGGATACATTTTTATTGCATTATCCTCAAAAGCAAAAGTTTGTGCTGCCAATCCCAATATCCCATATGCACTTTTCTTTTTTCAGTGTGTGAATGTTTGAATTTTTGTCCACCGTTCACTTCTCTTTTTCCATCTCTGATTATTTCCTGGGTTTTGTCAGTGCTTTTCTTAGTCAAGATCAAGAAAGAGTTGGATGGCTTGAAAGTTTGAATGCTTGGACAATTCCTCTGCACTTTCGTTTTTCTTTTCATAATTTCCATTGTTTTTTCTTTCTGCTTTTAGAAGCTCTGCCACTTCTTTCTAGATGTCATCCTGAGGTGCAACGTTGGTCTTCATAATCATACTATTATTCTGCAGCTTCTTTCTTGATCTGGAGGTACTGACTCTAACTTAATCATTAGCTCTCTTATACTTGTTTGTGGAGATTTTTTGGACCTAGCGTTATTTGCATATATGCATGTTTTGACAGGTTTGCAGGTTTTGGATAGGGATATGGATTCTTCTTCTCCTTCTTCTCTTCCTTTTCCTGCTCCCCTTCAAGAAAAGTACGATGTGTTTCTAAGTTTCAGAGGTGAGGACACACGCGATGCTTTTACCAGCCATCTTCACAAAGCTTTACTTGGGAAGAACATTGACACCTACATAGATAACAGACTTGAGAAAGGAGACGACATTGGACCTACCCTTCTAGAAGCAATCGAGAAATCGAAACTTGCACTAGTCATTTTCTCAAAAGACTATGCTTCTTCCACTTGGTGTTTGAAAGAACTTGTGCATATACTTGGATGCAAGAAAAGCTATGGACAGATTGTTATACCCATTTTTTATCGCATAGATCCATCACATGTACGAAAACAGCAGGGAACTTATGCACTTGAAGATCGTCCACTTAAGCGCAGGGATGAGGTGGCCAACTGGAGGGCTGCCTTGGAGGAAGCAGCCAATATGTCTGGGTTTCATTATTCAAGCAAAACAGGGTATACTAAATCTCTAGCTTGTATCAGTTTGTACGTGTTATCATTTGATACGTACTTACTATTGTTTGTCTTTCATGATGATATTTGCCAAATTGCCAGGAGGACGGAAGCCGATTTTGTTGAGGAAGTTGCCCAAGATGTTTTGACCAAATTGAATCGCGAATCGTCAAATGATTTAAAGGGCCTGTTTGGAATTCAAAGGAAAATTGAGAAAATTGAGTCGTTATTGTGCTTGGATTCACCAGGTGTTTGCTGTGTTGGTATTTGGGGCATGGGTGGTATTGGCAAGACCACCCTTGCTGATGCTGTATTTCACAGGCACTCCTCTAAATTTGAAGTTTGTTGTTTTCTTGCAAATGTCAGGGAGAACTCCGAACAAACAAATGGACTACATCAGTTGCGAAATAAACTTGTTGGTGAGATATTAAAGGAAAAAGATGTAAATATCGACACTCCGTCCATACCACCTCGTATTCAAGTTAGGCTCGGGCGTCCTAAGGCGCTCATTGTTCTTGATGATGTGAATGCTCGAAAACAACTAGAATATCTTGTTGGTGATCATGATCGGTTTTGCCAAGGAAGTCGAATCATTATAACTGCTAGAGATAAAGGCCTACTTGAGCAAAAAGTTGACCCTGCGAAGATATTCAGCGTTGAGGGATTAGGTCCCGAAGAAGCTCTTGAGCTCTTTCATTCGCATGCTTTTGGAAATAAGTCTCCAACAACAGATTACACTGAGTTGTCAAGAGAGGTGGTGGATTATATTAAGGGCATTCCATTAGCTCTTAAAGTTATGGGGTCCTCATTCCGTCGTTGCAAGAGCAAACAAGAGTGGGAAGTTCAATGGAAAAAAGTGAAACGAGTTCCAATCGGAGAAATCCAGAAAGTGTTGAGAGTAAGTTACGATGGATTAGATGACAATGGGAAGGAGATATTTCTTGATATAGCATGTTTTCATAAAGGCTGTGAGAGGAATGATGTAGAAAGAATGTTAGATGGTTGTGATTTCTTTGGGGAAGCGGGAATCAATGACCTTATTGATAGGTCTCTCATATCAATTTCAAAAGAAAGATGGTCAAAAGGGCAGATAGAGATGCATGATTTGGTGCAAGAAATGGGTAGGGCAATTGCTCGAGAACAACACAGTAGGTTGTTCATTGCAGAGGATGTCTATCAAGTATTGATAAATGACCAGGTAGTTTAATTATTCACATTTATAATAAACAAGTCACATTATTCCTACAAATGTAATTTTGTATTTTATACTTGCATTTATATTTTGCTCTTGATTGTCAGGGAGATGGACATGTACAAGCAATATCCTTTGACTTGTATGAGATTGAAAAGCTACACTTGGAGTTGGAACATGCAAACTTCAAAAAGATGTATCAACTGAGATTCTTGCATGTCAGTCCTTTTCTTCAATCAATTGTTTCTCTTGATCTTCCCAATTCTCTTAGATTTCTTGCATGGAACGGTTATCCTTTGAAATCTTTGCCATCAAAATTTTCTGCTCAAAACCTTATTGTCCTTGATATGTCATTCAACAAAGTTAGGGGGCAACTTTGGAATGAAGACCAGGTATATTATATATGCTTATTTTAGTTCTGGTATAACATGTGACCTAGAAAGTAATAATCTCCAGGCTAAGTTATTAATTCTTGCCATTTCTCTTTAATTTTGTTACAGAGTCCTATGAACTTAAGATGGATGAATCTTAGTTTATCCAGACATCTAACTGAAGTCCCAAATATCTCTCGGAGTCTAAATATTGAGCATATCTATCTGTTTGGTTGTGAAAGATTGGTTGAAATTCCTTCGTATTTTCAATATCTTAGCAAGCTCACTTATCTTCACCTTTCGATGTGCTACAAGCTCAAAAATCTTCCCGAGATGCCATGCAGTCTTGAATTCTTAGATTTGTCTAGGACAGCAATAGAGGAATTGCCTTCATCAGTTTGGTCTAACGAAAAAATATCTCACTTAGATATTAGATATTGTGGACACCTTAAGAGTCTTCCAAGCAACAATTGTAAGCTGAAACTCTCGAATTCTTTTAGTCTAAAGGGCTGCAAATCTCTTTGCGAGATGTGGGAGCTTCCCAGGAATACAACAGTGCTAGAGTTGAGTGGTACAACAATAAAAGAATTGAGGAATACATCAATAGAGTCTGTTGTTGGTCTCACTGCAATTAAACTGATCAATTGCAAAAGCCTTGTGAGTCTTCCAACGAACAT
>NW_018027154.1:0-4573 GCF_000346465.2 Prunus persica
GCTGTGCATTCAACTTGTTCGAGTGTGGAGGAATGGCAATAGGGTTGAAAATGTCACATAAGATTGTTGATGGCACCACATGTGGCTCCTTCATCAGTTGCTGGGCAAAAACAGCCCTTGATGATGGTGACAATGATCAGGTACCCTCCGTGATCCCAAAATTTGATGCTGCGTCTTATTTTCCACCACTAGATTTCTCAAACTCATCACAGCTATCATCAGCCAAGCTGGTGGGCATCAGTAAACACAAGTACATAACAAAGAGATTTGTGTTTGATGCCTCAAAAATTGCCACCCTCCAATCATATTTGGCCAGCCCTTCACCAGCTCATGCGCCGACACGTGTCCTTGCAGTTTTAGCACTCATTTGGAAATGTGCAATGGAAGCATCATCCAAATCATCAAACATAGCACTGGGGTCAAGACCGTCTTCATTAAGACTAACTATGGACTTGCGTAGAAGGTTTGAGCCACCCTTGCCACAAAACTTGGCTGGGAACGTTGTTAGTAATTTAATAGTCATCGCTACAGCATCGTTAATAAAAGGTCAAGAAGAGAGTGATGATGAGACGATAGATCTAAAAGACTTGGTTGCCAAACTCAGGAAAGGGTTTGAGCAACAGAAAGAAACTTATTCTACAAAACAACCATTTGATTCTAATAAGGCATGGCAAAGAGTTCAAGAATATAGAAAGTTGAGAAGGAATGTTGACATGGACCATTTAAGCTGTGCAAGTTGGTGCAGGTTTGCTTTTTATGAAGCTGATTTCGGATGGGGAAAACCGGCATGGGTGAGCATTCCTAGTATTCCACTTAAGGATGTGGTTATTTTGATTGATAAAAGAGATGGCAAGGGAATAGAAGCATTATTGACTGTGAGTGAAGAAATCATGGAGCATTTTGAAAGCAACCCGGAGCTACTTAAATATGCTTCCGTAAATCCAAGGGTCATGTAGCACTACGTGGAAAAAGTAATAAATTTGAATTCTGTTGTGAGAATAATCACTTTCAATTCTGTTTGTGAATAATCTTATGGTCCGTTTGGATGAAGTATTCCAAAATCTAAGTATTAGTTTAGTTTAATTAGTATTGTTGTAATGTGAGAATCATCATTTTCACTGTGATGTGAAAAAAAATAAAAATAAAAAAATAAAATCTCCTCCTCTACCTTTGCCTTCCCCAAGACGGAAACACTATCTCCTTTATTCTATTCCTCCGATTTTATTATTGCCACTATGCTCCCTCATCTTCACCATCCTCCCTAATCACAGCATCCCCACCCTATGGAAGCCCACACCCCATCGATTTGCTCCAACCCAAACCAACGCCAGCCCTTACACCCACTTGCAACTGCAGTGATCTCTCTCCCCTCGAAACCCAATATGACGAGAAATTATAGAATGATACCGTACTACCACATCAGCTGGTGATACTCCCACTCAAAATTTGACATGTGTACAACATTTTAAAGAAAAATCTAAAATTTATATAGCTGGATTTAAAATCCCCTTTTCAATTTAAATTTAATTTAACAAAAATCGAAATATCTAAAATAATAATATATATAAAATTCCTCAGCAACATCAACCTCTTCTTTGAACTTGCGACAAAGCCCCTACCCCACCCCACCTTTCTGCCATGGCTGCTGCTGGTCTGTTTTTTTTTTTTTTTTTTCATGTCTTTGTGTCTTTCTCTATTTCCCTCCTTCTTCCTCCCTCCTCTCTATTACGGGTAGGGTTCAAGGAATTTAGATTGAAACTTTCTTGGAGGTGAGTTTATGGTCTTTGAGCAATCCAAGCTTTCAACGTATATCAAGAGCAAATTCATTTGCCATGGGTTGTCATCTTATTCACAAAGAAACCTTCTTTACCTAGTGAACGTAAGGGGTTTGTTAGTTGAGTAAACATGATCGTTGTTAGAGTAAATTGACAAAGAAACCTTCTTTACCAATCCAATGATACCTTTTACACTACGAACGACAAAGTATTTCGTGAGGTAAATCATCTTGTTCCTTAGGTAAATTACTCAATGAACGGGGTATTTTACTCCGTGAACGTAAAGGGTTCATTCATTGAGTAAATGTGATCGTTCCTAGAGTAAATTGACAAAGAAACCTTCTTTACCAATCCAACGATACCTTTTACACTACGAAAGACAAAGAGTCATTCGTGAGGTAAATCTCCTCGTTCTTTAGGTAAATTACTCAAGGAACATGGTATTTTACTATAAGAATGTAAGGGGTTCATTGGTTGAGTAAAAAGTGATAGTTCTTAGAGTAAATTGACAAAGACACCTTCTTTACCAATCCAACAATATCTTTTACTCATTGAACTAACACCTTACATTTTCAGAGTAAGACATCCCTCACGTTGCGCAATTTACCTAAGGAACGAGCCAATTTACCTCACAGACGACTCGTATAATGAGAACTACCAGTTCAAGGATTATAGTAGTGTGCTAAGGTTGGTTTAGCTTAAAATTTTGAGAATTTTAAGTAGCTCAATTTGATAATTATGACAAATTTTTAAAAACTATGGAGCAAATAAAACTTACTAAAACTAGTATACTTTCCTTTGAAAATTTGTAAATTAATATCTGTATCAAGGAACACAAGGAAAGAGGAAACTCTCACAGAGGAGAGAGATTACTCTAGCATTAGAGTTGACCGCTTCTTTAAACATCCACATTATCGGTAATTGCATATAGGGGTCAAAAATTGCTTTAAACATACACATTATCGGTGATTGCATACAAGGGGTCAAATATTGCATAAACTGTATGCAATTGCACAAACATTGTATGCAATTGCACAAATGTTATAGCAATGTTAATAATAATGGTATTCATATCCTAGAGCTAAGAAAGCACCAGCTCTGAGTTTCAGAGAGTAAGAGTAGGCAAAAGGTTTGTCACCAAGCGCTTGGAAGCTCCTACAAATCTTTTGGATTTGTGTCACAGTTCCAATGCATATCCAAGTCATACTTCCCTTGATACTTCCAATTTCTGAAAATTGACACAAGCCAAATTTTTTTATATAAAACAAATCGTAAGTCACCTTTATTAAAACCAATTTAATCCTAAAAACTAAGATTTAAAATCATCAATTTAGCAGTACAACAGTACGTAGATGTTGCTATTAGTTTTTAACTGCAACTTTGGCAATTGAGGAGTAAAGTGAAGGACATGACTGCAGCAACAACGGAGACCCACCATAACTGAAAGTTTGGAATATTAGAGAAGATAATTTGCCATGCCAAAAGCCATCATAATAAGGGTTGCTGTTTACATGGCATGGTGTTGTGCCACCATTCTTGTAGAAACAGTTAGACCTCTTTATTTCCCTATTTAATCACAGTCTACATCCAAAAGAAAAGAAGAAAAAAAAAACCATTAGCCAAAAGCATAATTTAAATCACTGAATTACATACAATCAAACACCATCACCAAGTTCTTACCCAGGTTTAAACACTCACACTTACCCATGGCCAATAGCAACTCCAAAAAGGTTCAAGTACTGAACAAACCTATGAATTTTAGCCTTGAACCCACCTGAAAAAAAAAAAATTGACATTAGCATAAGAAAGGTTGAGCTTTAAAGCTTTGGAAGAGACTCAAACTTTTTTCAGATGGACCAAAAATTAAAATATTAGCATAGAATTTGAATTTGAATTTCAAACAGAGGCAGAGAGAATGGTGTTGGAATGGTGTACCTGGGTGGGTGCGTTGCGAGGAAGCTTGTGATCGGAGGAGTGTTGGCGGGCTGTGAAACGACGCCGTTGCTGAACAAGAACCTAGGGCTTAAATTCGCCATCGATTTCGTTGCAGGTAAACCTGAGATGGTTGCTATCAGCAGTCAGCGGTGGTTGAGGTCACACCTATTCATTTATCAGAAAAGTAGGAGGAGGCGACGCCAGTGTGACTCACGCGTCGTGTGAATGTGGATTTTTATCCTTTCCTCAATCACATGTGGCTCACATGAGGTGAAAGAAGAAAGGGCTGAGTGCGGGCCGATCAAGGGCATTGATGCAGCAGATAAGAAGAACAACCACGATGTGGACAGTGGTCACCACCAACTTCCACGATTTTATATTTCTGTTGTGCTAGGCTTCATTGTAGGATTTTGGGGAGTTTTGTTCTGAAACTGAAATGGGTCGGACCATATCCAACTGGGCAGAACCCAATAATTTTATATTACAAAGGTTGGGCCAGACCCGACCCAGTTTTAGCCCAAAATTGCAGAAAAAACTTATCTTTTGAGAATTGGAGGAGAGCTGAAAATGGAGAAGAAAGGAAGCTCAAAGTTGAATGTTGCTATTATTCATCCTGATTTGGGCATAGTTAATTTCTACTTCTTTTTTTTTTTGGGGTTATTGTACACAAGGTGATGCAAATGCGGTATACCTAGATCACACTTGCTCTACTACTCTCTATTCTCTAAGTGGACTCAACTTACAACTACTAATTATTAAGCCCAACAATGACTGTCTACCCTCTCTTTTGATTATATTTTGTTTGGTCGAAACCCTCGCTTTTGATTTGTTTACAACTTTGCAGTCCTGATCTCATGGACTAC
>NW_018027154.1:4729-25795 GCF_000346465.2 Prunus persica
CATATGTCAAGCATGTGAGGTTGTGACAAATTGGATGGAATTCGAAAAATTTAACGACAGAGAGTGACGGAATTGGATATTTGTAATGAATTTGAGAAATAAATTGACAGACAAAATAATTCAAGGAATAGTTGAATTAGTGTACATGATAATTCAGCGGATAACACGATTGAAAATCCATATTTTGTTGCTTAGATACGTTGAAAAGAGGTTCCAACTAATGTTGCCAAATTGTAGACCACATTAAGTCTAAAGAGGGGTCCTCGATGAGAGCATCAGACCTCCTTATTTCAAAGCCTGCGACGACTCCAAGCACTTGACCGCAGTGGAAGGCTACCACTACATTCAAAAAACTTGGAAGATTGTCATAGGTTAATTAAAGAAGATAATTGCATTGTCCTCCTTTGAAATTAATTCATTTCACTCAAATATTTGCTTCCATAAGCATTTGCACAGACCTGGACAGCCAGATCTGTAGCTGATCAGTTGTATTTGTTGCTTGTTTTGGTTTCACAAGTATGTGCTGCATTAAATTTTGACTACCCATTTTTGTATTCATTTGATATAGTATTCATGACTTTGGACAGCCAAAATCCCTCTTTATTGTTGCTTGCAAAAGGTAGCGTGAAAGAAACTGCATCAAAAAAGAAGATATAATTATAAGGACAAACTGTGCCGTATTACATTAGGAACGCTAAAAAGAAAAAGAAAAAAAAGAAACACAAATAAAAGAGAAAATATAAAAAGTACAATAATAGCCTCTAAGGCTTTCTCTTTATCATGTTGATGCGCACTGTTATCATCACATAGAGCCTATCTTGTACATTGTATATGAATCGAAAATACGCATATCTCCATGTCTTGTTAATAATTAAAGAACCACACACTCCCCAAAATCCCACTATGAACCCTAGCACAATAGAAGAAATATAAAACCATGGAAGTTGATGAATCTCATTGCCCATGCCTTTCTTGTTATCTTCATCAATGCATTTATTTGGTCGATCACACTTATTTGGAAGTGGTGCACCACAAAGTTTTGGATTCCCCTCAAAGGCAGAAGCGTTGAAGCTTTGGAGCTGAGTGCTTGTTGGTATTGGTCCTTGGAGATTATTGTATGAGACATTAAATTCTTTCAAGAAAGTAAGGCTCGCCAATGACGATGGGATTATTCCAGACAAGTGGTTCATGGAGAGGTTCAAAACCTCTAAATTTTTTAGGTTAGATATTTGGTCTGGAATGACGCCGGAGAAGTTGTTGGAGTGAAGAACCAACCCACGGAGAAACTGTAATTGGCCGACCTCAATAGGTATGTCACCAACAATGTTATTGTTTGATAAGTCTATCGTTGCTGGATAGGAAGAAATTTTGGACGACAAATAATAATTTGGGTTTCTGGCGAGAGTGTGAAAGTAGAAAGGCAATTCAAATTCATTACTAGTGTCATCTACTTGAGATGTAATATTGGGTTCATATACCAACCTTGGTAGTCTACACAGTTGCTTTGGAAATTCACCTGAAAATCGGTTCTCTGACAACTTGATATAAAACAATCTAGGAAGAGTCCCCAACCAACTTGGAATTGGCCCTGTTATTTCATTACCACTTAGAAGCAAAATCTTTAGATTTTGGAGCTTTGATAACCACACAGGTAGTTGACCAGTAAGGCGACTATCAACCAAACACAATACCCGAAGATTTTGGAATCCGTCAAAATCAACCATGTCATCATCAGCTGGCATTCCCTCACCTTTAAAGGAACCACTAAGCATGAGTGCGTGAAGACTTTTGCAATGCATCAATATCTTCATTGCCCCCGTGAGATTGGTGAATTGGTTGAAACCAAGCGAGAGGAAGGACAAGGATTTCAATGAAAGAATCTGAGCTTGTATCTGTCCCGCTAGATTATTTCCAGTCAACCGAATGGCCTTTAGGGACCTACATGAGTAAAGGCTTACGGGAAACGTACCAGTGAAGTTGTTGACCCTTAGGTCAAGTTTAGCAAGTTGGTTAAGTTTGGAGAAATCAAGCATGGAGATATTTCCTTCCAAGTTGTTTGTTCCCAAACGTAGTTCTACAAGGTTTGTGCAATTCATCAAAGATGGGGGCAAAGCACCTTCTAAAAGGTTGAAATCAAGGGCCACAAACTTCAACTTGGAAAGCTTCCCCAAATTGAGAGGAAGCTCACCGCTTAATTGATTAATGTAGAGATCAAGGATTGCAAGGTTGGTGAGGTTAACAATTTTATCACTAATGGCCCCATGTAGTGAACTGAGAGGTATTGCAATTTCTTCAAGTTTGGTAGCATTATAAATATCTCCTGGAAGTAATCCTGAGAGGTTATTGTGACCTGCACGAAAAACCTGCAGTTTGGAACACTTCCCTAGTCCAGGAGCAAGGTTTCCATTGAATAGATTGGAAGAAAAATCCAATAGCCTAAGGAAGGGAGAAGAATGGAGACAAATAGAGGATGGGACATACCCTGTGAAGGTATTGTTGCTGACATTGAAACTAGTCAAGTTGCTTGCTTGTTGGAAGAATGAAGATGGAATTGCACCATGAAAGTGATTGCTAGACAAATCGACTGTCCGGATTTTGCTGGATGGTGGAGAAAATGGTAGCTCTCCAGAAAGAAGATTATAGCTCAAATCAAGCAACTCGAGTCGATTCAAAGACAAGAAGAACTGATTTTCAAGTGAACCATATAGTGAATTGTGGGAAAGGTTCAAGTGGGTGAGATGTGTGAGATTTCCAAGTGAAGATGTAGAGAGACCTCCTTTGAGCCCTTTGGAAGGCAAGAGCAAATGGGTGACCCAACCATCTTGATTACAAGTGATGCCCTTCCAACGACAGCAATCAAGGGATGTCGTCCAATTTAAAGGAGGAGAAGATACAGTGGAGGCAAACGACAGGAGAGAGCTGCGTTCAGTGTGTTTGCATGCATGAATATTCGTAGATGTAATGCAAGAGAATAAGAGGAAGAGAAGGAAGGCATGAGCCATTCGGTTGTAAGGCTGCACTTGCATGTTGCTTTGTGTATGTGCCGTTGCTCACAGATTTGTATATATAAATAAACATCAATGCAAATTGAGAAGTCGGCAAACAACAACCACACAATGCAAATTATTGATATCGAAGAGAGATTTGCATTAATGAAACCAAATAGAAGACCTCAATGGGTCTTAAGAGGTTGGCCAGCAGGACTACAAACTTGTCAAAGTCTTTGGATGTTATTTAATACGATACGGCATGTATGCCCAGAGGCGGATCCATTAAGGCGCAAGGAGGTGCAGCTGCACCTCCCTTAGCCGAAAAAATCATTGTAGGTGCTTCAAACTGCCCCTTTGCTCAACTGGTGTACAGATTACCTTATTTCTATTTTCAACATTTAAGTAAATGTAAAGGACAAAGACATTTACTTAAGTTTACAATGTAAATAAGGAAGTACCCCCCATTTGGATTCAAATAAAAATACTAGAAAATCAAATTCCTACCAAATCAAAATATGAAAAATCGATTTTAGTGCAAAATACGATTTAGGCTAAAGGTGATGGCTCATTAAATCAATATATACTTCATACTAAAATCCCATAAAATCAAGTTTTCTTATTTGATATGTAAGGAATAAAAGCCGCCAAAAATTATCTTGAGAAAATGATTATTCCGAAAAACCATTTTTCATACTTAATCAATTTTGCACCTCCGCTAAAAAATTTCTGGGTCCACCACTGTGCATGCCCTAACTGTACATGGTCATATTGGTAAAAGGCAACCTCGTACAACCCTCTAAGTGATGAACACGTAAGAATCCCAATATGACCTAACTTTACATTAAGACAAGACTTAATATCTCAAAATGTTTAGTCACATCCAATTCATATAATGCCTGATGTTTCTCGGTATCTACCTATGCTAGAGGTCACATCCAATTCATAAATACAGCTTAAACACAAATCAACTCGTATACTACAACCTTCAGCAACAATAGAAAGAATAAGAAGAAGTAGAAATTACCTATGTTCAAAGTTGAATGTTGCTATTATTCATACTGATCTGGGAATACGTAATTTCTACTTCGTCTTCTTTCTGTTGTTTGTGGATGCTCTAAAGAAGTTATTTTGGGTTTAAGTTGTCGTTGTGAATCTGATGATGACATGGTTGAATGTACTTATATTTTGTCAGAGGAACTAGTTTCCAGAGGGTAGAATGTACTTTATATTTTGTCTTTTTTGATGTTTTCCTTATGTAAGGCACACAGTTTGTTCTCATAATCTGTCTTCTCTTTCTTTTTTTTCTTTTTTTTTTGTGAACCTGAGAATAGTGTTTGGAATATGTAAGACACTTGATATTTTCCTTAGATAATTTGAATAGTAAGACACTTGATGATATTTTCCTTAGATAATTTGAATAGTAAGACACTTGATAGTAACGCTATGAAATGAGGGGTTCTGGTCCTCTCATCGTGGCCCTCTTTAGACTTAATGCGGTTTACAATTCCAAATGCCTTCAAAATCAAAGATGAAATTTCAGCCAATCGTCTTCATTTTTCAAATACGGAATCGCTTCATGAAAGTGAAAGGTATACTTGACTAATATTATATGCAATCCCATCACATTGACTTTGGACTCCCAATCACTATGGTCTTCGCTTTGCGTCAATAATCTCAAGCTAAAAGAAACGAAAGAAATTATGCCTTTATTTGCTCATATCAAATATAACTATCCAGACCTGTGGACAATGACAATACAATAGAAAAAAAAAAAATTATTGCATTTTCTCAGAGACCATGTGAAGCGGAAGACAACTGAGTTTATGTATTGTCACACCAAAGAACAAGTGGCTGAAATCTTCATTAAAGCCACTGTCGATTGATCCCTTGAAAATGCTAGGAAAAATACTGCTAGGTATGAAGGCATTTTGATTTGAGGGGTGCAGTTCAAATCAATATATGCGTAGTTGGTGAAATTGGCATAACTTTTTCAACTAACATCTTCAAAAGAAATGTTAAATTCTATGTGGAAGCTAAATCAGCAGGAAAAAAAACTGCAAAACGTACTCCAACCAAAGTGTCTAACTCTTACGTAGCGAGAATTGGCGCTGGTAGCAGCTTTTCATTTTGTATTAACTTTTACCAACTGGCCAACCAAATAGTCGTTTGGGCTCTGTCCCGTGAGGCCATTTGATTCAATTTTATGCATTTCTCTTTCTTCAACTACTGTTGCTTTATTTATTATTTATTTTAGGATCAAGTCAACTACAATAAATCCCCCAAATTATGCGGTCATTAGGCCATCTTTAGTCATGGGCTAAATATAGTTATAAAATAATGCAAAACTCATCTCTAGTCACAGGCTAAAAAAATATATGGCCAAATTTAGAGGACCACCTTTAGCCCCTTAGCCCTCCCACTAGGCAACTTATAGCCCAGATATAGCCCATGCCAAATTTTTTTGTGAGCCCAATGCATGTACTTTCCAAAAAGAGAAAGTATCACCCGTGGGTGCGAGCACGGAATATCTCGTGCAACTGCATATCCAAAAGGCTAATATTAAAGGTGCGCTGATGTCTCCTAGATGTTAGTTTTTATTTTATAATATTTTTAAATGTATTTAAATTTGTTTTTAAAAAAAAATATAAACAATTGGTTCTAATCATTGGGAGGTCATAACCTTTTGAAATGCAGCCTTTTTTTTTTCTTTTTTTTTTTTTCAAAATTGCCTTTGTTGTCTTTATTTTCATTATTTTTGAAAAAATAAAAATAAAATATGTCTATAAATACCTCAAAATTTCTTCAAAAATTTTCCCACTCATTTCATTCTACATTTCTTACAAATTCTATCACATTCTCTACTTATTCACAACTTTCCACACTCTTTCTTTTTGTCCAATATTTTCCACATTCATTTCATCCAAACATTTCCTATAAATTTATTCTCTTTACTTATTTTGTTATTCACATTGTTTGAAAAATGTCCCGAATTTCGAAAGGACAAAATTGGTCATGAGTGGAAGATGAACATCTTTGCAAGGTTTTCATAAAAGTCTCTGAAGATAGCGTAGTGGAATATTGTCTCTAAATAGTAGTTTAATTAAATTAAGCAATACATAGTTGTGGAATATATGAGTGTTGTACCATAGTTTTTCTCAAAATAATAAAATTTGAAGGGCCCTAAAATATAGTCCTGCATGGCTAGAGATGGAAAAATTTAGCACTACATTTAGCCCTATGACTGGAGACGACCTTACAAACTCATACCTAACATTTATTGACCCGTTTGACCAGTACACAAACGTCATGGAACCTTACAAAATAAACCCTTCGTCAGAAAAACCGTTAAAATTTATGTTAACTGCTGATGTAGCAAAACTATGTTCCAATTATTTTTCACATGTTTTCATATTTTTCAATGATGTTGCATTAATTGAATTGAAGAGTCTGTTGGAGCAAAAATAATTCAAGTAGCAAATAAACCTTTTCAAATTGCCACATAGGCTAACAAATTTTAATTTGAAGTGTTTAATTTGCTATTACTGTTGGAGATGCTCTTACTTTATAAACACCTTACTAAAAATGTGGGTTTTCGATGTGGGACAAAAAGCTCTTCATTTGGCTTTCAAACTCCAACATCCATTACATGTCCAATGTTTTAGGTGGACTTCATAAGCGGTTGACAGAAAATGTTTAGTACTTGGAGGAGCTCAGAAGTTTAGCAGAAAAGGAAGGAGTTTCCAATCCCAGTAAGGTTAACTTCATCGCAATTTCCTCAACAGCTGAAAGAAATGCACTTCTCTCCCAATGACTATGTGTCCTTTATACGTAAAGGTGCAAATTACATAATTTTGTTCCGCTTGATCAACAATGGATGATGAAGACTTGTGAATGGAACATCAATGTAATGTTGAGATCAGGCTTGACTAGCAATGCATGCGTGCCGTATTAAATAAAACTATATCAAATTTCCAAGAAAATCACCAACACGACAAAGTCGTCGTCATGGACTGTAAATTAAGTAGCTCAAGTCCTCTCCTGGTGGCCCCCTCTTAAGACCCAATGAGGTTTTCTCTTTGAATATCAATAATTTGCATTGTGTGGTTGTTGTTTGCCGACTTTTCAATTTGCAGTGATGCTTACGTATCGTTTTCAAGCATCGTTGCTGTTATATATATATATATATATATATATATATATATATATATATATATATATACAAACCTGTGAGCAACGGCACATACACAAAGCAGCCTTATTATAACTTAATGGCTTATGACTTCCTTCTCTTCCTCTTATTCTCTTACATTATATCTACAAATATTCATGCCTGCAAACAAATTGAACGCAGCTCCCTCCTGTCCTTTGCCTCAACTCTCTCTGCTCCCCCTTTAATAAATTGGACATCACTTGATTGCTGTAATTGGAAGGGCATCGCTTGTGATCAAGATGGTTGGGTCACGCATTTGCTCTTACCTTCCAAAGGGCTCAAAGGAGGTATCTCTCGCTCTTCACTTGGAAATTTCACACATCTCACCCACTTGAACCTTTCCCACAATTCACTATATGGTTCACTTGAAACACAGTTCTTCTTGTCTTTGAATCGACTCGAGTTCCTTGATTTGAGCTATAACCTTCTTTCTGGAGAGCTACCACTTTCTCTACCATCCAGCAATATTCGAACAGTGGATTTGTCCAACAATTACATTCGTGGAGCAATTCCATCTTCATTCTTCCAACAAGCAAGCAACTTGACAAGTTTTAATGTTAGCAACAATATCTTTAGAGGGTATGTTCCGTCCTCTATTTGTCTCAAACATTCTTCTCCCTTCCTGAGGCTATTGGATTTTACTTCCAATGTATTCAATGGAAACCTTGCTCCTGGGCTAGGGGAGTGTTCTGAACTACAGGTTTTCCGGGCCGGTGACAATAATCTCTCAGGCTTACTTCCAGAAGATATCTATAATGCTACCAAACTAGAAGAAATTGCATTACCTCTCAATTCACTACGTGGAGCCGTTAGTGATAAAATTGTCAACCTCACCAACCTTGCAATCCTTGACCTCTACTTTAATCAATTCAGCGGCGAGCTTCCTTTCAATTTGGGGAAACTCTCCAAGTTGAAGTTTGTGACCCTTGATTTCAACAATTTAGAAGGTGCTTTGCCTCCATCATTGATGAATTGCACAAACCTTGTAGAACTACGTTTGGGATCCAACAATTTAGAAGGAGATATCTCCATGCTTGATTTCTCCAAACTTAGTCAACTTACTAAATTTGACCTGAGGCTCAATAACTTCACTGGTACATTTCCAATAAGCCTTTACTCATGTACGTCCCTAAAAGCCATTCGGTTGACTGGAAATCATCTAGAGGGACAAATACAAGTTGAGATTCTTTCATTGAAATCCTTGTCCTTCATCTCGCTTGGTTTCAACCAATTCACTAACTTGACAGGGGCAATGAAGATATTGATGAGTTCCAAAAGTCTTCAAGCACTCATGCTTAGTGGTTCCTTTAAAGGTGAGGCAATGCCAGCTGGTGATGACATGGTTCATTTTGACGTATTCCAAAATCTTCGTTTATTGAGTATGGCCTATTGTCAGCTCACTGGTCAAATACCTGTATGGTTATCAAAGCTGAAGAATCTAGAGATCTTGCAACTAGGTTTTAATGAAATCACAGGGCCAATTCCAAGTTGGTTGGGTACTCTTCCTAGACTATTTTATGTAAGCTTGCAAAACAACCAAATTTCAGGTGAATTTCCAAAGCAACTTTGTAGACTACCAAGGTTGCTTTATGAACCTAATATTGCATCTCAAGTGGACGACACTAGTTATAAATTCGAATTGCCTTTCTTCTTGGGCCCCGTAATCTCAAACCCAAGTTATTATCTATGGTCAACGTTGTCTTCTTATCCAGCAACGATAGACCTATCTGAAAATAACATTGTTGGTGATATACCGAATGAGATCGGCCAATTACAGCTTCTTCGGCAGTTGCGTTTTGGCTCCAACAACTTCTCCGGTGTCATTCCAAATCAAATATCTAACCTCATAAATTTAGAGGCTTTGAACCTCTCCATGAATCATTTGTCTGGAAAAATGCCATCCTCATTGGCAACCCTGAATTTCTTGAAAGATTTTGATGTCTCATACAATAATCTCCAAGGACTAATACCAACAAGCACCCAGCTCCAAAGCTTCGATGCTTCTGCCTTGGAGGGGAATCCCAAACTTTGTGGTGCCCCACTTCCAAATAAGTGTGGTCAACCGAATAAGGTTGTTGATGAAGACAATAACAACAACAAAGACGACGGCAATGGGCATCAACTTCCATGGTTTAATATTTTTGTTGTCTTGGGATTCATGGTGGGATTTTGGGGAGTCTGTGGTTCTTTAGTTATTAATAGTACATGGAGATACACATTTTTCGATTCATAGACTATACACAAGATAGTCTCTATGTGATGATAACAGGGTGCATCATCGCGATGAAAAGAAGGTTTAGAGGTTAGTTATATACATATATATTATTGTATTTTTATTTTTACACGTGTCAAATTCTTATATATATATATATATATATTTGGTTGGAAACTAAATTACCATTATCATGATTTCATCTTGACCATTCATAAATTGGGCTTCTTTGATATATGTTCATTTTCATCAAGAGTAATGGATGTAGTCCACATGCTCTCCCTTTTCAATTGCAATTCACTTTCGCCAAGTAAGCAATTAGTATGAAAACACTTTTCCTAAAATTTAGCATTTCCTTATAGGGATATTTGCATAAATACCACCTAAACTTTTAGTTATGTGCGCTATTACCATATGAACTTTAAATTTTTATTTTTAACCACCTAAACTTTATAAAGTGTTGCAATCCACCACCTATGTCTAACTCTGTTAAAGTTTTTGTTAAATGTAAGGGTGTTTCCTTCAATTCACTGTAACAAAAAAGAATTCTAAAAAAGCAAATTAAAAAAAATAAAAATATCAATCTCTAGCAATAATGAGGAGTTCGATTACTTGTGAAATTAAACTAGAAGACAGATGAGATTTTGGTGGGTTATAGAACACACAAAGATTCAGGCCTTACTTTTCACATGATTTTCATAGTTCTTTGAAGATTCAAAAAAAGTGGAAAATAAAAAAAACCAACGTCAATTTTTGTCCCCCTTCTCTCTGAAACACAAGGGCGATAGTGTTTTATTCATGAGGAAAAAAGGGTAACAAGTACAAAATCGGGCACAAGCCCTAGAGGATTAGGCGAGTACTCTACACCAACCCGAAGCGTAGTGGTCGTTGGCTACGAAGTAGCCTACCTCCTCAACCGCAAGCGGGAGGAGGAACCTTGCCTCCGATAGAGGTCCCCCCCCTCATACAGGACATCAACTGGAAGATCTGGTGGTTCTTCAAACCAAGTAGTCGTAGTTCCAAGATGGGAAGCATAACGTGCCAGACGATGAGCCGCTCCATTTGCAACCCGGCGGATATGGGTAAAACCATCCCCAGTGATCTGGGTTAGCAGAGCCTTAGTGTCTTCCACCACTTGGCCCACATTGGACCTATCAACAGAAGAACTTCGGATTGCTGACAAGATCTGGAGAGAATCACTCTCAAAAATTACATTATTAAAATCCCTTTCCACCGCCAAAATTGCTCCTTCGCGAGCTGCACTTGCTTCAACCTGTAACGCTGAGAAGACATTGTCCACACGCAACGCTCTTCCTGCAACAAACCTACCATTAGAATCGCGCACCACTATTCCCACACCTCCATATGTATTACCTGCTGTCCAAGAGCCATCCAGATTAATTTTTAGACCTCCAGCGCATGGTTTTGTCCAAGTATGAGGCGCAGAACATCCCCGGCCAAAAGCATCCCCCTGGGGGCGAGCACAACAAAATCATGTAGACGAATAGCAGCACTAGCGCTTGTAAATTCTGGCTTGGGTGTTTGGTTATTCCATAGTTTGCCATTTCGAGCCTCCCAGATTGCCCAACCAGTAACAAAAAAGAGGTCCAAATCAGCATAGGATAAATGGTCAATACGTGAGAGGACCCAATCATGCACATGGTGGTATTGTTGAGAGATACCACCGTTGCCAATTAAAGCACAGGCCCAGACCCCTCTGGCAAATGGGCAATACCATAACACATGCAAAGTAGACTCCATTTCAGCCCCACATAATTCACAGCATGTATCCAAATGTATCTTTCGTTTCCACAGGTTGTCCTTGGTTGTTAGAATGCCAGTGCACGCTCTCCACCAAAACAATTTGATTTTGCCTGGAATCTTTGCCTTCCAAAGAGCAGTCCACCCTTTAATAAAACCATTTCCAGTTGATGATGATGCCATGGTCCTGGGATCAAGAACCGTACGTGCTACCTTGTAAGCACTTTTGACCGTGAACT
Organism: Prunus persica; assembly: GCF_000346465.2. Classification (NCBI taxonomy): domain Eukaryota; kingdom Viridiplantae; phylum Streptophyta; class Magnoliopsida; order Rosales; family Rosaceae; genus Prunus; species Prunus persica. Next base: position 16,142 of record NW_018027154.1, read on the forward strand.
GACCTTTTTTGTCAAAATGCCAGATAAGAGCGTCGTCCTTGTGATGAAAGCTCAGAGGAATAGTTCGGATCACATCCACATCAGGAGGGTAAAGGAGTTTAGATAGGAGGCTGATATTCCAGCGTCAAGGGCAGTCAAGAATAAGCTCATTCACCTTGGTAACAACACAACCATCGGGTTTTGGTGAGATAACCAGAAAGGTAGAAGGGCGTGGCAGCCATGGGTCCTTCCAAATATCAATCTCTGCCCCACTGCCCACCTGCCATCTAGATCCCTGCAAAAGAATTTTCCTGGCTGCACAGATACTCTTCCAAACATAAGAAGACTTTTATGAGACAGGGCCATCAAGAAAAGATTTGTCAGAAAAGTACTTAGCTCGTAGAACCCTTGCTATTAGAGAATTCGGATATTGTATGAGCCTCCATCCTTGCTTAGCTAACATATCAAGGTTGAAAGTGTTGGCGTGACTTGTGGATATTGACTTACTTTCCTTACACACCAAGAATTTCTATTATAATTGTAATTGATTTACTTTAATTCCTGATTTCCTACTGCAAATACATTTAGGAATTTATTATTTACTTGCCCATTCAGGGTTTCGTTGTATTATAAATATGACCTCCTACAAGGAGAAGAATACACAGAAAATTCCCACAAACAAATATTCTCTCATAGTTTTCATATTTTAGCATGGTATCAGAGCCAGGTTCTTGGAATTGCTGACTCTAGTTTCAAACCCTCGCCGCTGCCGCAATGGGGGTTGATGATTTTTTCATCCCTCATAGAGGTAGCACCACCGACTCCTTCTCTCCTTCTCAACCCACCATAGCCGAGTTGAGTGCCTAGATGGCTCAGCTCCTACAGATGCAGACTTTAGCCCCGAATCTGATCCTAAATCAGGATCCTATTTTGACGACCTCGACCCCGACTCCGACTTCGACGACGACCCCGACCCCGACCTCGACCCCAAATTTGTCTCGGATTAAGACCCCGATCCCGACATTGACTCCGACTCCGGCCCCGACTCAAGCTCAGATTCCGATCCCAATTCCTACTCAACCTGTATCCTATGCATCTTCCACTGCACAAATTATGACTTCTAGACTAACGACCCCGACACATGGACTAGATTGCGCATATTGTGGTGATCCAAGACACACTTCTGAGACTTGTTTTAAATCGCATGGCTACCCCAATTGGTGGGCTACTCTTATAGATCGAGGACCATGCAATATGACCAGTAATGGTTATGGATTCCATACTTCTGATAAGATTGATTCCAGGAGCTGGATAATTGATTCCGGTGCAACTGATCATATGACGTTTGATCCTGATGATTTTCTGAATACTACACAACCTCGACGAACCTGTATTGCAAATGCCAATGGTGTTACTTATCCTGTGACAGGGGCTGGCACTGTTGCACTCTCATCCTCTCTCACACTGTCTAATACTTTACTTGTTCCATCTTTATCCACTAAATTGTTGTCAGTTAATCAGCTTACTGAACAATTGAATTGTTGTGTACTCATTTACCCGAGTTTTTGTTTGCTTCAGGATATTCACACTAAGGAGATTCTTGGTCGTGGTACTAAGAGAGGGGGGCTATATTATGTCGATGACTTCAGTCCCGGCATGGCTAACAGCGTGACACATCCCTTTGATAGCAAACAAAAGCAAATCTGGTTGTGGCACCGTCGATTGGGACATCCTTCTTTTAGTTATATGAAGCATCTTATACCAGATTTATTCTCAGGTTTCAAGGACTCTGACTTCACATGTGATACTTGTATTTTGGCCAAGAGTCACCGTGTGCCCTACTCGTTGAGTACGAACAAGTGTACTACTCCATTTACGTTAATTCACTCTGATGTCTGGGGACCTTCTCCTATCACTGCTCCTTCTGGTGTTCGATGGTTTGTCACATTCATCGATGATTGTACACGGATGACATGGCTTTATTTGCTGCAGAATAAAAACGAAGTGTTTTCCTGTTTTCAGTTCTTCCACAAACAGATGAAAACTCAGTTTAATGCTCAAATCCAGATTCTTCGCTCAGACAATGGTGGAGAATTTGTCAATCATGACTTTCAGACTTACTTCCAACAACATGGAATTATCCATGAGACGACTTGTCCTCAGACACCACAACAAAATGGTGTTGCTGAACGAAAGAATCGACATCTTCTTGAAACCGCCTGAGCACTTCTGATTGGCGCTCATGTTCCTCACCATCACTGGGATGATGCTATTGTCACCGCAGTTCATCTGATTAACCGCATGCCTTCTAGTGTACTGACCTTTAAAACTCCCATACAGGTGCTTGCACAACACAGACATCTGCCTTCTGTTTTGGTACTCACACCCCGAATCTTTGGATGTGTAGCTTTCGTTCATCTCCACAAAAATCAACGTAGCAAACTTGATCCATGTGCACTTCGTTGTGTTTTTGTGGGTTATGCCACTCATCAGAAAGGCTACCGCTGTTATCACCCTCCTACCCAACGAACCTATGTCACTTTGGATGTGACCTTTCTAGAATCTGAGTTGTTCTTCCATGACCCATCATCCAATTCTACACTTCAGGGGGAGATACGAAGTGAAGAGCAGAATTGGAGCAACTTGGAAAATCAAGAAATTCTCCTTTGTACGGAAATGATTGATCATTCCGAGTCTGGAGCACGAGATTACTCTCTGTCGAAAAGCGACCAATCGCCCATTCATAGCGATCAATTGCCTGACCCACCTGATCCATGCGAAGATATTTCTGATCCGAGTCTCACACCTACAGACAATACAGAACAACAAGATGAAGACCCCCCCTCTAACTCAACAGTACCAACAGACCAATCTCCTGAGAATATCCTTGAGTTAACTACTCCTACTAGACTTGTGCATTTAGATGATAAAACTATTGGATATCAATTACCTTTCAGGAAAAATCGTGGGAAGCCTCCAAACCGTTATTCACCTGATATTGGCAAGACATCCAAGTATCCAATTGCAAATCATGTATCCACTGAGAAGCTGTCTGAACCACTCAAGGCTTTTGTACATCAGTTGTCTGCTATCCATATTCCAACCAAGGTCTCTGAAGCATTGAAAGATCCTAAGTGGGTCCAAGCTATAAAAGAGGAGATGAAAGCCCTTGAGAAAAATTAGACTTGGACATTGGAGACTATACCCCGAGGAAAAAAGACTATCGGATGTAGATGGGTGTTTACTATAAAACACAATGCATATGGATCTATCGAGCGATACAAGGCAAGACTTGTGGCAAAAGGGTACACACAGACCTATGGTATAGACTATGAAGAAACCTTTGCTCCCGTTGCAAAGTTAAACACCGTCAGAGTCTTATTGTCCCTTGCAGCTAATTTGGATTGGCCACTACACCAGTTTGATGTAAAGAATGCTTTTCTACATGGCGAACTCACGGAGGAGGTGTACATGGACATTCCTCCTGGATATAATACTACTCAGACTGGAACAGTTTGCAGGTTACGAAAAGCATTGTATGGATTGAAACAGTTACCACGTGCATGGTTTGGACGGTTCACCATGGCAATGAAAAACAATGGTTTCAAACAGTGCAACTCAGATCATACTCTGTTCTTGAAACATCGAACAGGGAAGGTAACAGCATTAATAATTTATGTTGATGATATGATTATTACTGGGAATGATAAACAGGAAATATCACAGCTACAAGACTATCTGGCTACGGAGTTTGAGATGAAGGATCTAGGTGGACTCAAGTATTTCTTGGGAATTGAGGTGGCTCGATCGCAGCAAGGCATATTTCTCTCTCAAAGGAAATATGTCTTAGACTTGTTGACAGACACAGGAATGCTAGATTGTAAACCTGCGGACACTCCTATTGTTCAGAATCATCATCTTGGAGAATATCCGGATCAAGTTCCAACTAACAAAGAAAGATACCAAAGGTTAGTGGGAAGATTGATCTATTTGTCACATACTCGACTAGACATTGCTTATGCGGTGACCGTTGTCAGTCAATTTATGCACTCTCCAAGTGAAGACCATATGAATGCAATTCTTCGGATACTTAGATATTTGAAGTCTGCACCTGGAAAAGGACTTATGTTCTCAAAGCATGGTCATCTAAATATTGATGGTTATTCAGATGCAGATTGGGCAGGTAATGTAACAGATAGAAAATCCACATCGGGTTACTTCACATTTGTGGGAGGTAATTTGGTGACATGGAGAAGCAAGAAACGGAATGTAGTAGCTTTATCCAGTGCAGAAGCCGAGTTCAGAGGCATGACTAAAGGGATTTGTGAACTTCTTTGGTTAAGAAAGTTGCTTACTGAACTTGGGTATAAACCTACATCCACAATGAATCTCTTTTGTGACAACAAGGCTGCTGTAGCCATTGCACAGAATCCGGTTCAGCATGATCGTACTAAACATGTTGAGGTGGATCGACACTTCATTAAACAAAAGCTTGAGGCTAAAGTGTTTCAGTTTCCTTTTGTGAAATCCGAGGATCAATTGGCGGATATTTTGACAAAGGCGATTTTCAGTAAAGCATTCCACAATTCACTAGATCAGTTGGGCATTGGCGACATCTATGCACCAACGTGAGGGGGAGTGTTGGCGTGACTTGTGGATATTGACTTACTTTCCTTACACACCAAGAATTTCTATTATAATTGTAATTAATTTACTTTAATTCCTGATTTCCTACTGCAAATACATTTAGGAATTTATTATTTACTTGCCCATTCAGGTTTCGTTGTATTATAAATATGACCTCCTACAAGGAGAAGAATACACAGAAAATTCCCACAAACAAATATTCTCTCATAGTTTTCATATTTTAGCAGAAAAAATATAAATCACGGAAGCCCAACCCCCCAAGATCTTTGGGTTGGCAAAGCTTATCCCAATCAAGCCAGTGTATTTTCCTATCGCCATTGTTTTCGTTCCACCAGAAATCTGCAATTAAGCGGTTAAGATCATCGCAAAAATATTTGGGCAATAAATAAACGCTCATCGAATACAAGGGGAGAGTCTGTGCCACAATTTTGATAAGAATTTCTTTCCCTGCACCGCTTAAGAGCTTTCCTTTCCAGCTATATAATTTTTTGGTATCTTGTGGCAAACTCACTGCAGGCATTATTGAAGGGCACCAAAGTAGTCAAATTGAGACACAATCAAGGACCAATTATGAGGGTTGTGCAGTTTGATGCGACCAAGAACCAATTCTTGGTTGGTGATGAGTTCCAAATTAAATTCTTCAAAGTTAGGTTAACTTTCTTTTTTCTTTTTTAAATTATGTTTTCTATAATTATTTTTAATTATAGTGGTGGAGGAAAATGCCCTTACATTTAATGGAAATTTTTAACGAAGATAAACGTAAGTGGTGGATTACAACCCTCTACAAAGTTTAGGTGGTTAAATTTTTTTTACGGAGATAGACGTAAGTGGTGGACTAACGAATCTTCCATTTTAGGGCAAAGAGTTGTAAGCCAGCAAAACCAAGCGAAACGCCATTGTAAACTGAAAAATAATGTATGAAGGGAGTATGAGTAATAACCAGTTTCTCAGTTTGGGATGACGATTTGCCCATCCATTAATGAAGAACCGTTTCTTATAGCTTTGCTGTTGATGATTGGCTCAAAAATTAGTCAAAAGAAAAACTACTTTCGGCTAGCAGACAAATTGGAGACAAATTAATGGCTAGCATTGATGGCTTACTTTTACCTTTTGACTTGTGTGTTTTGCTTTTGCCGTTGGGTGGTTGAAGAGCAAATGTTTGGCTTATAAAAGGGAACATGCATTGATGGCTTACTTTTACCTTTTGACTTGTGTGTTTTTCTTTTGCCGTTGGGTGGTTGAAGAGCAAATGTTTGGCTTATAAAAGGGAACATGCATTTGGGAAAAATGTAGAGCGGAAAGCACCGAGAGTTGATAAGAGAAGAGAGAAGTTGGGAGAGAGAAAAATAATAGTTTGGGCAACTAAGCTTTTGTTGCTATTGTTGGTTATTTTTCCCTCTCTAAATTGTACTCAATTTGTATCCCCTTTATATTCTTGAGTGTGTGAGCTTGGGTATATTTGGGGCTTGGGTTTTCTGAGTGGTTAAACACTATTGTATTCTCTCATTGATTATAGTGGAATACTCCGTCGTCTCCAAACTGGATGTAGGCAATTGCCGAACCAGTATAAATCTTGGTGTTGTTCTTGTTGATTATTTTTTGTTCTATTTTTTCTCCTGCCTGTTGTTATTTTTCACTCGCAGTTGGTTGACGCTTCCGCACAACAAGTGGTATCAGAGCTCCAGTTTTTTGACTGGGGTTTCGTGGGAGTGAAAAATCTGTCGGTGCTACAGTGACGGGTGAATAGTGCACATGAATAGTGTCAGTGCTACAGTGCCCCCCCGTGAATAGTGCTGTGCTACAGTAGCAGTGAATAGTGCCGGGCAGATTTGATGGCTGGAGAAAAAGTTGAAATTTTGGAATCGACATCGTCTTCGTCGGCACCTACATCCAATAGACATCCAATTGCCAGTACAAGGTTAGAGGTTGATAAATTTAATGGCTCCAATAATTTTGGTATGTGGCAATGTGAAGTTATGGATGTGTTTTATCAACAAGAGTTGGATATGGTTCTGGAGGATAAACCAGAAGATATTGATGACAAGCAGTGGACTCGAATTAATCTCCATGCTTGTGCCACTATTCGATCGTTCCTTGATAAGGAGTTGAAATACCCGTATATGAAGGAAACTTCTGCTAAGAAGTTATGGATGAAATTGGAGGAGAAGTATATGACCAAGAGCGCAGAAAATCGGCTCTTCTTGAAGAAACGACTCTTCCGATTTCAATATCGCTCAGGTATTTCTATGCATGAACACCTCAATGATTATAATAAAATACTTGCTGATTTAGCAAATCTTGATGTGATAATTCCTGACGAGGATAAGGCACTATGTTTGTTAAATTCATTGCCTGATGATTATGATCATTTGACAACTACTTTGTTGTATGGAAAATCCGAGGTGAAACTGGATGAGGTGTCTGCGGCATTGGTGAATCATGAGTGTCGAAAGAAGGAACAGAAGACTCAAAATTCACAAACCGAGGCACTTGTTGCAAGGGGTCGAACAGAGGAAAGAAAATCTGGGAAGCGGGGAAAAGCTCGTTCAAAGTCACGAGGGAAGTTTCTTGCTAAAGATGAATGTGCCTTTTGTCGCCAAAAGGGTCATTGGAAGAAAGACTGCCCCAAATTGAAGAACAAGGAGAAGGAGAAAGCGGGTTCTGAAGCAAATGTTGCAAAATCTGGAGATGAAGATTTCGAGTTTGCTTTGGCTAGTTCATCTGCTGATGGTCACTCAACTGAGTGGATTTTGGATTCAGGTTGCACCTATCATATGTGTCCTATTCGGGAATGGTTTTCTAGCTTCGAGGAGCTGGATGGTGGAGTTGTTTTGATGGGCAATAATAATGCCTGCAAAACATAAGGGATAGGCAAAATCTGTTTGAAGATGCATGATGGAACAGTCAGAGAATTGAGTGATGTTCGGTATGTTCCGGATATGAAGAAGAATCTCATCTCATTGGGCGCTTTGGAATCCAAGGGTCTCAAGATCACCATGGAGGGTGGAGTTCTTAAAGCTGTGCATGGGGCACTGGTGGTGATGAAAGGTACAAGACGAAATAACTTGTATTTCTTGCAGGGTAGTACAGTTATTGGTGGAGCAGCTGTCACCGAAGCTGCTGACGCAGATAGCACAGACACCACAAGGTTATGGCATATGCGTCTCGGGCATGCTGGTGAAAAAGCGTTGCAAGGATTGGTGAAGCAAGGCTTATTGAAAGGTGCAAAGGCATGCAAATTGGAATTCTGTGAACACTGTGTGCTGGGTAAGCAAACTAGAGTGAAATTTGGCACTGCTATTCATCACACTAAAGGCATTCTAGATTATGTTCACACTGATGTTTGGGGACCCTCCAATAATGCATCTTGGGGAGGTAGCCATTATTTTGTCTCCTTTGTTGATGACTTCTCTAGAAGAATATGGGTGTACACCATGAAGCGTAAAGATGAAGTCTTAAGGATATTCCTGAAGTGGAAAAAGATGATTGAAACGCAAAGCGGTCGAAAGATCAAGACTCTCAGATCAGACAATGGTGGTGAATATAAGTCTGATCCCTTCTTGAAAGTTTGTCAAGATGAGGGTATTGTGAGGCACTTCACGGTTAGGGAGACACCGCAACAGAATGGGGTAGCAGAACGCATGAACCGTACTTTGCTTGAGAAAGTTCGGTGTATGTTGTCTAATGCTGGTTTAGGCAAGGCGTTTTGGGCTGAGGCGATTACTTATGCAAGCCATCTCATTAATCGGTTGCCTGCTGCTGCGAATGAGGGCAAAACGCCCATGGAGGTATGGTCTGGTAAACCTTGTACTGATTACAAGTATTTACACATATTTGGTTGTCCTGCTTACTATCATGTCAGGGAGAGCAAGTTAGATCCAAGAGCAAAGAAAGCTCTATTTATGGGATTTAGCACTGGCGTGAAGGGATACCGACTTTGGTGTCCAGATGAGAAGAAATTTGTTGTAAGCAGAGATGTGACTTTTGATGAGGCTGCTATGGTAAATCAGAACAAGCATGAAGGTGAAATTGAAGCAACTAAGACCATGAGTAGTTCAAAGCAGGTGGAGTTACTGAAAACTCCAGTTGTTCCAGTAAGGTCTGATACTACAGACACTAGTCCTACAGTTGATTCTGATGAAGAGGACGAGGATGATGAAGAGGAGGCACCTACCCAAGAGCCTCCACAGCAACAAGATTCTATTGCAATCATAAGATCGAGAAGGGAGATTCGAAAGCCTATTCGATTTACTGATATTGTGGCATATGCACTTCCCGTTATTGAAGATGATATTCCATCCGCCTACAAAGAAGCTGTCAGAAGTTCAGAGAGCGTGGAGTGGAAGAAATCTATGGATGAGGAGATGAAGTCTCTTCATAAAAATGAGACTTGGGAGTTGGTTCAGTTACCAAAGGGGAAGAAAGCAATTGGTTGCAAATGGGTTTATGCCAAGAAGATGGAATCTTTGGGAAAAGACAATGTGAGATTCAAAGCCAGATTAGTAGCTAAAGGATATGCTCAGAAGGAAGGCATTGACTACAATGAGGTATTTTCTCCTGTAGTAAAACATTCCTCTATTCGTATTTTGTTGGCTTTGGTTGCACAGTTTGACCTTGAGTTGGCTCAACTTGATGTCAAGACTGCATTCTTACATGGTGATTTGGAGGAAGAAATTTATATGTCTCAGCCAGAAGGTTTTAAGGTTGCTGGAAAAGAAAATTGGGTTTGCAAATTGCAAAAATCATTGTACGGCTTGAAGCAGTCTCCAAGACAATGGTATAAGCGATTTGATCGGTTTATGATCGGGCAGAAGTACACAAGAAGTCATTATGACCATTGTGTATACTTTCGCAAGCTACAAGATGGAACCTTCATCTATCTGCTTTTATATGTTGATGATATGCTTATAGCATGTAAAAGCAAAGTGGAGATTGAAAGGTTGAAGACTCAACTGAGTAATGAATTTGAGATGAAGGACTTAGGAGAAGCTCGGAAGATACTGGGTATGGAAATGAAAGAGATAGAGC
>NW_018027154.1:26720-30119 GCF_000346465.2 Prunus persica
GGCTAGCATGATGCTTACTTTACTTTTGACTGGTGGTTTTGCTTGCGTGGGTGTGAGAAGCAAATGTTTGGCTTATAAAAGGGAACATGCATTGATGGCTTACTTTTACCTTTTGACTTGTGTGTTTTTCTTTTGCCGTTGGGTGGTTGAAGAGCAAATGTTTGGCTTATAAAAGGGAACATGCATTTGGGAAAAATGTAGAGCGGAAAGCACCGAGAGTTGATAAGAGAAGAGAGAAGTTGGGAGAGAGAAAAATAATAGTTTGGGCAACTAAGCTTTTGTTGCTATTGTTGGTTATTTTTCCCTCTCTAAATTGTACTCAATTTGTATCCCCTTTATATTCTTGAGTGTGTGAGCTTGGGTATATTTGGGGCTTGGGTTTTCTGAGTGGTTAAACACTATTGTATTCTCTCATTGATTATAGTGGAATACTCCGTTGTCTCCAAACTGGATGTAGGCAATTGCCGAACCAGTATAAATCTTGGTGTTGTTCTTGTTGATTATTCTGTTCAATTTTTTTTCTCCTGCCTGTTGTTATTTTTCACTCGCAGTTGGTTGACGCTTCCGCACAACATTTGCCTCTAACTCTGTAATTTAATTTCTCCTCTATAAATATTCAAAACCTGCTGTGAACAATCTAAATCTAACATGGCGTTGCAGAGTTCTAATACCTTGGCTTTTAATTTCTCGAAAGCAGAGCACAAAAAAAGAAAAGAAAAAATGCAATATATATATAGAAACGGGGGTTTTAGAGAAAGAAACAGGGGATTTCACAAAATTATGTTACCTTCAACTTCTTCTTGTTTTTAGAGAGAGGAACGGGGGCTTTAAAGAAAGAAAAAAAATGGTGAAATATGAAAGGGCTGTTCTGAATAGTTAGGGAGAGAAAATGGTTGGGTAAATGAGGGGAAAGGAGAGTATACGGCTAATGTCCAAAGAGCATCTCCAAATAGTAGTAGCAAATTAAAGTTAGTTGACCTATGTGACAATTTGAAAAGGTTTATTTACTACTTTAATAATTTTTGCTCAAACATACTCTTCAATTCAATTAATGAAATATCATGAAAAAGAATGAAAACATGTGAACATATGTGAAAATTTTCTATGTATTTATTATTTGAAAAGTAGGTTTTATTTTTACAAAGTAAAATTAATTGTTTTGAAGAGTTAAAGTCAATTTACTAGTCCTGAAGATAGAGAACAAATTTGCAGCTTTAATGGCTGGGCTTGATCAGTTGTTGGAGAGATTTTTTATGATGTGGCTCACCTATTTGAATATTCCAAAATAATTAAAGAGACTATTAGAGATAGTCTAATGTTCTCGTACCGTGTAAAATGGGTTAATGGTACTATACTACTAATAAAATAATAAATGAGCTTTTAATCTCATATATGTTTTTCACAGTCCCGTTCCCTGGTCCATGGGGACCAAGTAGTTTTTTGGTCAACTGTCCTATCCAAGGGTGAGCAGCTATAATTTCAATTTATAATATTTAATGTCGGTTTTTTGGGCAAATAATTTTAAATCCACCTGCATGTTTTCAACCTTAGCATGATAAAATATCTAAAAGTTAAGCAGGTGTGTCAAAATTTGTGTTTTCTTGTGTCCCCAATCCCAACTCACCTAAAAAGACTAAGTGTTATAAAGACCTCTATGGAACTCTTTTGATTGTGAGGGATGTTTGAAATTGTGGAATGACGTATTATTAACGTGAGGCGACTGAAACCGGAGCATATAGATCCAACCGATCAATAAACACTTGAACCGAACTCGTAACTTTCCCAAGTTGGACAAATTAGACTCAAACAAACTCTATAACCAACAAAGCTTAATTAGGAATTTTCTTTTGTTGTGAAATTGCGTGGAGGACAAAATCATGGCAATGGAATAAGTGGTAGATTATGGAAGTGATGGGGTATACAAGCAAAAAGTAAATTCTTTTCATTTTTTACTTTCGCTGTGTGAGGTGGGCGCATAATCTACAATGTCCAATCCGACATACAGGTGAATAGAAATGTAATGACAATTAAAATATATTTAAAAAAAATTATGGTAATTAATAATCTATTTAAAGAACTTACTTCTACGAGTCGTAATTGGAATGAGCACTAGCCTTTGTGGTTATGTGGAACTTCTCCAAATCATAACAAGCTAGAATTCTCATACCTAAAATAAATTAAATAATTAAGAGTTAATTACATAAAACCCCCCAAACTATAAGGCACTTTTGATCCTAATTGCTTGACCTTGACCTGAAGAAAATTAAAGTCCCTCTTAAGTAAATGATAGAAGATCAGATAAATGGTAATTAAAAAATTTCCCTGACGATAAAAGTGATCGTCTGCTACATTCTTTCTTTTAATCCCACTAATTTTTTTTTGCCAAATTTTAATCCCCCTAAATTAAATTCATCAAAGATACCATCAATTTTATTTGGTGTTTGACTAAGAACTCGTTTGGGAGTGATTTTGGATAGGACAAAAAGTACTTCTATAAAGAATCATTTCTCTATATAATCATTTTAAGTAATTTTAAGTAATTTTATACATGGAAGTTGCTTTTTTCCAATATCACTTAAAATCACTTAAAGTATATGAAGAAATACATAAAATGTACTTTTCTCCAAAAATAATTTTGACATATCCAAAATTACTGTCACAAGTCCTCGTCCAAAGTAAATGGAATGAAAAGATGTCACACAACTAACTATGTCATCTAATCCGACTTGGTCTATTACACGAACACCCTCTGAGGTTTTAAATTGTTTCCACAAAACCCCTTTTCATTGATTTTTCATCCCAAGATTGATTATTTTATAAAATAAAAAAATTCTCCAAATGACTTAGCCTTTGAGATTTGATTGCACTTACATTTATTGAAGATAATTTTTTCATTTGCACACGCTTTAAAATGAAATCATCAAGTTTTGGACGAGCAATCAACGAAAAGGGGTTTTGTGAAAACAATTTAAACCCTTAGGGAGTGTTCATGTAATTACCAAAACCTCAAGGAGTTTTGTAAAAAAGTTGAAAACTTGAGGGGTGTTAGTTTAAATAACTTTAAAAAAAATTCTCCAAATGATAAAATATTAGCCTTTGATATTAGATTGCACAGACATTTATTGAGGTTAATTTTTTCATCTGCAAAGTTAGCCTAAATGAAAAATCAATGAAAAGGGGTTCTTTTTAAACAAATTAAAATTTCAGATAGTGTTCATGTAGGTTTTGAAATCTCAAAGAATTTCGTGAAAACATTAAAGACCTCAAAATGGACTGTTAGCGTAAATAATTGATAATCTACTTAAAAGAAGGCTTTAAAAAAGTCACTTTGATGAAACATACTTAATTGGAATGACCACTAGTGCTTCTTTATGGTTATGGAATTAAACTCCAAATCAT
>NW_018027155.1:0-28663 GCF_000346465.2 Prunus persica
TCTCAATTTGTTGCCCTTAGCTTGTTAGGATTTGTTTTATTGCATTGTTTTACCAGCATATTTATCAAAATAAACTTTCCTTGCCTCCTACAGGGTTGCATTTGGTTTTGACAAAGGAACCATTGTGGTTAAAATGAATGGCTCTCATACTTGGGATTCTGTTGACCTCCAAGCTTAGAAGGAAGGGTTGAAGGAATAAAGACATCGAATGCTGCGCGATTTGTACTGTGTTCTCCGAAGTAATTAGACTAAAGGAATAATTAATTTCACTTAAAACTTGCTGCTCCTGCTTTTACTGTTGTATGATTTGCAAATAAAACTTATCTTTGTGTGTTTTGTAGTATATCCCATGAGGGAACATGTTGTAAGGATCAATCGAAATTGAATGTTATATGTGTTCTTTAACAAATTACACTGGTGCATATAGTAGATTCAGTAAAATACATATGTAAACTGCAAATTACCAGTAATAAAACCCTTTATGTTCTTCCCAGAAATTTAGTTGGTGACTGCTGTTTACTGGTGCTGAATAAATTTGGTGAAAATAATAGAAATCTTGCCATACAAGGAAAAAGACGGAAGGCTAGACAGGACTCTAGGAAATTCCAGCCTCAAATCCAAAGGGTCTCAACCAGAAGTTTTAAAGACTAAGATTAGAACTCTCAAATGTATTAAAAGCACGATCTGCATGAAGAACATACAAGAATGCTCTCTCTTGTCCACAACATATGTCAAGAGAGGACGCTTAGCGTATGCTAAAGAGAACCAGAAAATGCCATTAATGAAAGCAGACCCTGGTATATTAAATGTCAATCTGTTCTCGCAATAAGATATCTATGTAATTCATAATAAAATCTATGCATGTATTGGATTCATGGTCTAGCTTATTACTCAAGGATCTACAACTTAATTTCACCTTGTTTCTTTTCATGGCTAAGACTGAGGCCTATAAATTCAAGGATTGTTTTACCTTCTACATGCACCTCAAAATTTCAAGAAAGAAATAAGGGATATAAAGAGCAATATGGAAGGCAAGGGTTCCAGGAGACTTGTGCAAGCAGTACTCATCCTCGTGATGATGAACATGTTTTCGGTGAGTCAAGTGCAGGCTCAGTCCAAAACGTGCATGCTCAAATGCATGCTCCTCTGTCATGGTGTTAAAGCCAGCACAATTTGTACAGGATTGTGTTTGAAAGCTTGTAAGAAGACGCTCCCAGGCCCTCTCTACTACTGCAATCTTGGTTACACAACTTCAATCTGCACCAACCTCAGCCCTGGGACGTTGCATGCATATCAAATATGATCACCTCAATATCCAAAATCACAAATAGGACATGAATTTCCATATTCACCTTTTTTATTTTTGGGTGGAGATTATGTTGTTATTAATCCTGTTGATAAAATTAACGCTGATGTGCAAACATGAATAGTTTTTCTTTGATAAAAATACTTTGACATTTGTATTAAAGAAATATATATAATTGTTCGGTTTAGTACAAATCGCTAATATGATGTAAAACCCATGAGTCGAACTGATCAACAGTATGGTTTGGTGTTTGAGCCAAGGTTGACATTTTTGTTTCTTCAGTTTTTCTCGTTTCGGTCCATCAGTTCAACTGTTTTTTTGCCTACCCCATATATGTTCATCTCTTGGTTTCATAGGCCCACTAGGATTGAGGCGTTTCGGAATACCATATCGGAACCGGAGTATTGGTAGCGGATGATTGGTTTTCTTTGCTTTCTCAATTGTCTCATTTCAATGTTGGGTTCCATCATGTTATGAGTCTTTGCTTTTTCAATTTAAGAAGGGAATACCGAGTATAGCCGACCGGCTATACTATTCTGAAAAATAAGCCTGAAAAATACGTGACAATATAGCGCCGCGGCTATACTATTTATATGAAATAGAAGCCCAGCCTATACTTTTTAAAAATAATAATTACCGTAGTACAGACAGGCGGCTATACCATTATTAGTTTTTTAGTTAAATACCCAATTCTTCACCTAGTCCTATTACAAAACCCTATACCATTTAATCTTTATAAATATACCCAAAATAAACCCAAAAATTAACAATTGTACATTTTTTTTTAATTTAATTAATAAGATGACATACCTTTATTACCCTTTTTAGCATTAAATTAGTTTTGGATCTCGTTTAAAATCTATAGAATGCTGAGAACATAAAAATTCGACAAAACCACTCCCTGAGGTTTGAAGCCTCAAGCCCCTCTCCTCCTTCAAACCCTCATCTCTCCTCTATTCTCTCCCTTCTTCCCTTTCTCTGCCTTCAAAGTAAACCAAACAATCTCAGAGCCATGACCGACACAAGACCGACGACAATCTCCGTTATGTTGGTGGCCTCACACGTGTTCTCGCTGCCGATGCCTCCATTTAGGTTTATTCCATTTGCTTCAATTCGTTATTTTTCTTTTCATTTTTGCTTAATTTACTTGAATTTCTATTCGATTTCAGTTTCTTCGTTGAATTTGGTGCTAATTTCCATTTTTTTCTATATGAACATTGCTAATGGTTAAGCTCGTGGAGTTCTGTGGCTATTCTATAGATTTGAGGTGTCAATTGCAGGACAAAGGTGTTCAGAACACCGATGCTAGTGATGATTTCGAGAAGAACGAAGATGAAGACGATTTCTCTTTCGCCTACACCAACCCCGACGGATCACCGATTTCCATCGATGATATATTCCAAAATGGCCAAATCCATCTGGTGTTCCTAATTTTCAACCGAGATCTCTTGTTCGTTGATGCCGACGATGATGATTCTTCTAGAGCCAGAGAAGTTGCCGCTTCCTCTTCTCCTCTGCAACCGCCATTGAAGAAGCTCTTCTTTAAAGAATGGGATACGCCGACCTCGGCAACGTCGTTTTACAACTCAGGAGATCAACCAGCTTCTGAGTTTGATCATCAACAACTTCTACATCAACAAGAAGATCTTTCTCCGTGAGCTCATCAGTAACGCTTCTGTTGTACGTATTTTCACCATTTATTCTTATGCTGATTTCTCATTTCAGTATTTTCTTGTTTTTATTGTATGAATCGTTGTGTTTTATGTTTGTGTTTGGTTTGTGAACGTTTTAAATTCAACGACTTAATTTGTATGGCTTAGGTTAGAGATTTGAACATGTTAACTTTTATGTTGTGGTCTATGATCGTTTCAATATGGAAGGAAACTAATTTATTTGTTCTTTAGTCGTGATAGACATATTTGCTTTGGTTGATGTTTAGTCCTTTCTTTCTTTAAGGGCACCAAAAATACAAATTAGCCAATACAAAACATTTGCAACAAGCGAATTTTGGCTTTTTGGGTGGTTGTGGGTCAAATATATGACTCTTGTAAATTGCAACAAGCTGGTAAGTTGATTTGTAGTATACAATTTGTTATCTGTAAGTGGTATGAATAGTTGTTAACTTCCAGTAAGTGGCATGAACAGCTGTTATACTGTTCATACCCTGCAACTGAGTTGATTTATATGACATAGTATTAACAGTGTACTTGTATGACATAGTATTAATAGATTTTTAGTAACAAAGGCATGCTCTATATATAGCTATGCACTTGAAGTTTATAATATGCAAAATGTGATTTTTATTAGGAAGATAGTTCTATGATATAGTATTCACAGTGTACTTCTGTGACATAGTATTAACAGTGTTTTTTTTTCTTTTCTTGTAGAGGTATTTCCTTTTGCCTTTGCGATTGTTTCTGATGAAACTCTAGACAAATTGGAGGTGGCTGCAAAAAATATCGAATGTCTTGCTAGGCTTTTTTGGGTTTGTTTTGAGATTTTGTATGAAATGGTATTTACAATGTTTTTCTATGAAATTATATTAACAATGTTTTTCTATAAAATTGTATTAACAATGTACTTCTATAACATGATATTAATAATGTACTTCTATAACATGGTATTAACAATGTACTTATATGACAAGTTATTAACAATGTACTTTTATGACATGGTTATAACGTGGTATTAACAATGTACTTCTATGACATGGTTTGCGGAAATTTGATGGAAAATGAAGGGTCGTGGGGACAGGCCCTTGGTTTTCGTGATTTTTTTTAAAAAAAGTTTGGGTTTTAAAAAAAAAATCTAGGTTGGGCTCGCTGGGCTTGTTTTGGGAATTTTGCGTTAGGCTTATTTTAAGTTAATCAATGGCAGAAATGTAATTTATAGGAACTTCAATACCAATTTCATATGTAATAAATAGTTTTTGGGTATGTTTCTAAAGTGCATTCCATGTAGGATTTTTTATAATTCAAGCCCTTATTTTGGGTATATTACTAAAGCTCTCTACTATTTTTTTTTTTAAAAAATTACCGTAGTACAGCCGCACGGCTATACTATTTATATATAAAAAAGAAAAAAAAGAAATACTGCAGCTATACCTTTAATTTAAAAAAGTACCCTCCTAGCGATCCTAGCGATTAGGTGCCCACGTGTCAAAACAAGTGTAGCCGCGCGGTCATACTATTTTAAAAAATACCCGAGATTTTTTAAAGAATAAATACCGTAGTATAGCCAAGCAGCTATACTGTTTATTTTTTTAAAAAAATTATTTTAAAAAAAAACCTCCTAGTTGCATTAGTTTATACTTAATTGATACTAGCCTCTCCGTGCGAGATGCTTTTTTTTTAAAAAAAAAAATTTAATTTATTTCAGAATTGAAAAAGATAATGGGTAGTTGTGTTCCATAAAAATAAGATTCATTATTTGGATTTTTCTTTTAATTTTAATTTTTTTAATATGAAAAAGTGTGAATTTACCATATTATCCTCATTTAATTAATAATTGCATTTCTTAATGTTTGCATTAACCAAATGCATTTTTTATTATTTTAAATGTTTTACCATTCTCTGCCTTTTGCCTTGTATATAATTGATATTAATTGGCTAGTTTCAACATATCCAAAGCGGATATTGAAGAGAGAAATTTCACAGTAAATCAATATGAGAGTTCAATTTTTTCTTTCTTTTTTTGTGAGAATGTTTACCTTTGATCTAACTCGTTCTCTCAAGTGAAACTTGTTGGAGGAACAACAATCAATATTATTCTGATAATTTAATTAAACAATTAAATTAAATAAAAAATAGAATAATTAAATTAAATATGGTAGTAAATAAAAAATTGAGTGCTTTGACAAATAGAGGCTTGTATAATTGCAATGTCTTTGAAACAGAATTTCGCCCCTAGTTCTGCAGACAAACAAGGATACAACTATCTAAATTAAAATCATAGCACTAGGGCTTTGATTTCCGGCAAAATTTATGTGTTTATCTCTTAGTAACCTCAATTTTAAATTCATTATTACAACTTCTTTTGGTTTGGATTATTATTAATATGGAACTCAATATCATAAGTACATGTATATGTGTACAATATGATAAGGAAATTAATGTTCGCACTTCCAGTTTATATGCCTAATTCTCAGGCCCCTAAATTTACACATACCTATATATTATATATATATATATATTAATTCTGCTTTTTGAAGATTAATTAAATGTTGACGTGAGTCTCCTAATTAATTAAAGAGATTTATTTTCTTGATTAATAAGGGATTTACTTTCTTATTTTTATATAGTTGATAAATCGTTGTATAATTATGAGATACTTTCCTAATTCTTTACTGTATCTAATTCCTTGTAAAGCACCCCGTAAACTCTTATATATACCTCCTTATGGAGAAGAATAAGATTAACCTAATACATTCAAACTATATTCATATTTTAGCATGGTATCAGAGCAATTGATCCTAGGTTGTCTCTAAACCCTTATCTCAAATTTCTCATATTCAAAACCCTAAATCAAATTCCTCATAATTTTTCCCCAAATCCAAATCCCTCAAATCCTCTTATCCAAATCCATAAACACATACCCCCAAATCTTATACACATACCTCTTAAATCCAATTCCTACATCAAATTCCTCACCTTCTTATATCACATCTTACTTCCGCTGCGATGTCAGGCACCCCTAGGATTCTCCATCTTATTGCAGACTCACAAAAGCACAATCCTGCTGACCCAGCTACCCGGACTCCTGCTTCTGTCACTACCACCAAAGGTTCTACTTTTCATACGTCCTCCAAAAACTCCGCATGGATTATTGACTCGGGCGCTGCGGATCACATGACATTTGATCCTGGCAAACTTATTTATCGCAAATCATCCACTCCGTTGGTAGTGTCTAATGCTAATGATACCCCCTCCCCTGTGGATGGAGAGGGCTCTCTATCTCTCTCTACTTCCCTACATTTGGATTCTGTATTACTTGTTCCATCTTTGGACCATAACTTGTTATCTGTTGCACAACTTACTACTACTTTGTGGTGTACTGTAACATTTTAGCCAAATCATTGTGTTTTTCGGGACATCCTCACAGGAACGACGATTGTTTGTGGTACTTGGTGGTGTAAACTCTATTACTTGGACTGGGCACTGGATAGTGAGGTCAGGAGTGGTCAAGCTTTCACAACCGATGGAACTCGTCCTAAGGGGGAGAGAGACAAAATTTGGTTATGGCATAAACGTCTTGGGCATGCCTCGTTTGGTTATCTTAAGAAGTTGTTTCCATCATTATTTTCTAGTCTTGATGTTTCCAGCTTCCAGTGTGATACGTATGAATTAGCCAAGAGCCATCGTGTCCTGTTCCCATTAAGTTCAAATAAGAGTTTGGTTCTGTTTTCTCTTGTTCATTCTGATGTTTAGGGACCTGCTAAAATTGCCACTTTGGCAGGGGCTCGATGGTTTGTCACGTTTATAGATGATTGCACACGCATGACTTGGGTTTCCCTTCTCAAAACTAAAGGGGAAGTCAGTTCCAGGTTTCAACAGTTTTATCAAATGGTGGATACTCAATTTCATGCCAGAATTTAGGTTATTCGTTCTGACAATGGCATAGAATTTCTCAACCATGATTTTAACCAGTTCTTACAAGATCATGACATCCTGCATCAACGCTCATGCCTTTACACTCCCCAACAGAATAAGGTGGCTGAAAGAAAGAACATACACTTATTGGAAGTCGTTCGTGCCTCTCTTTTTGGTGCCAATATATCACGATTTTTTTGGGGTGAAGCCGTCGTCTCTGCCGCATACCTTATCAATCGAATTCTCTCTAGTATCCTAAATTTCCAAACACCACTTCAAACACTTCACTACCATATCCAAACACCTCCCACACCAAACCTGGAACCCCGAATTTTCGGCTGTGTTTTATTTGTCCACTTACATAATCACCAATGAAGCAAATTGGATTCTAGAGCCTAAAAGTGTGTTTTCATTGGCTATACACCTCATCAGGAAGGATACCGGTGTTATCATCCTCCTAGTCAGAAAGTCTATATTTCTATGGATGTTGTGTTCCGGGAAAACGACATATATTTTTCAGCTGCACCGGAGGAGCATTGCGACACCAACACTTCTCAAATTTTTGATTTTTTTCCTCCAAAATCATCCCAGCCTGAAAGAGAGTGACCGCCAATGACTCTGCCTGAAAATGACCGGTCGCTTATGACTCTGCCAGAAAACAACCAGTCGTAGCTTGGAAGCAACTGGTCGCTCCCTGAAAACCAGCTTGAGCCTGATCTGTCGTCTCCTTACTGTCCAACTCAGGAGGAGGAAACTAATGAGATTTTGCCCACTCCGGAGACTTCTTTAGCTCCAGTAACACACCAATAATCTGCTGAAGATGTCATTCAGGTAACATCTTGTCCTGAAAATGATAACACTAATGAAATACTCCACGATGATTTAATTTCAAAAGACACAGAGCCTACATATCAGCTTTTAGAAAGGAAGAATCGTGGCAAACATCGAGTACAATATGAAGCAAATCTTAAAGCCAAAGGGAAATACCCCATCAATAATTATATATCTCTTAGCAGATTATCAAAGTCACGTGTGCACTATGTGAAGCAGTTGGCTGACATATTTGTCCCCAACAATGTAACTAAAGAACTAGAAGATCCAAAATGGAAAAAAGCTATGAATGAAGAAATGCAAGCTTTCTAAAAGAATGTCATATGGGAACTCGTACCCTTACCTCATGGAAAGAAGACAGTTGGATGCATGTGGATTTATACTGTGAAACTCAAAGCACATGGATCCATTGAAAGATATAAAGCTAGATTGGTGGTAAAGGGGTACACAGAGATATGAGATAGACTACGAGGAGACCTTTGCCCTAGTAGCCAAGATTAACACTATTAGAGTCCTATTGTCTATAGCAGCAAATCTCAATTGGCCACTACATCAGTTTAATGTCAAAAATGCGTTCTTACATGGAGACTTGGAAGAAAAAGTATATATGGATTTACCACCAGGATGTAACTTAGCTCGTGACAAGGAAAGTCAAGTTTGCAAGCTCAGAAAGTCATTATATGGGTTAAAGCAATCCCCCTGGACATGGTTTGGCAGATTCACTAAATCCATGAAGAATTTTGGATATATACAGAGTAATGCATATCACACTTTGTTCTTGAAGCGTGATGGAAGAAGACTTACTGCATTGATTGTTTATGTAGATGACATAGTAG
This sequence comes from Prunus persica, assembly GCF_000346465.2. Lineage (NCBI taxonomy): Eukaryota > Viridiplantae > Streptophyta > Magnoliopsida > Rosales > Rosaceae > Prunus > Prunus persica. Next base: position 8,562 of record NW_018027155.1, read on the forward strand.
TAACTGGAAACGACACAAGAGAGCAACTGAAATTGCAGAAGTATTTGTCTCAGGAATTTGAGATGAAGAATTAGGTAATTTGAAGTACTTTCTAGGAATTTAAGTAGCCAGGTCCACAACTGGTATATTTTTGTCTCAAAGGAAGTATGTATTAGATCTGCTCACTGAAACAGGAATGCTTGGATGCAAACCTGTTGATACATGCATCGAGATGAATCACAAGTTATGTGAAGACATGGATCAAAAACCAACCAATAAGGAACAGTACCAACCCCTTGTTGGAATGTTGATATATTTAGCCCACACAAGACCAGATATTGCATATGCTGTGAGTATGTACTAAAATATGAAAACTAGAGAGAATATTTGTTTGTGGGAATTTTCTGTGTATTCTTCTCCTTGTAGGAGGTCATATTTATAATACAACGAAACCTAAATGGGCAAGTAAATAATAAATTCATAAATCTATTTACAGTAGGAAATCAGGAAATAAAGCAAATCAATTACAATTATAATAGGAATTCTTGGTGTGTAAGGAAAGTAAGTCAATATCCACAAGTCACGGCAACACTCCCCCTCATGTTGGTGCACAGATGTCGCCAATACCCAACTGATCCAGTAAATTGTGGAATGCTTTACTGGAAATCGCCTTTGTCAAAATTTCCACCAATTGATCCTCGGATTTCACAAAAGGAAACTGAAACACTTTAGCCTCAAGCTTCTGTTTGATGAAGTATCGATCCACCTCAACATGTTTAGTACGATCATGCTGAACCGGATTCTATGCAATGGCTATAGCAGCCTTGTTGTCATAAAAGAGATTTATTGTGGATGTAGATTTATACCCAAGTTCAATAAGCAACTTTTTTAACCAAAAAAGTTCACAAATTGATCAGTTCACAATTGTATATCATTTTGTACCTTTCTAGCTTATGATTTGGTTATGTTATTGAGTCAAACGTGTGCTTTTAATCCCTTTTCTGTTTATCATTCAGTTCATTGGGCCTTAGGTAGCAATGGTGTCTTTGGATAAGAAAAGATGCAAAATGGTGCAAAAACGAGCAGACTGGGTTAGCAACTCATTTCGGCCTTAACATCTTTGTCCGAACTTGGATTGGCCCAAATAATATGTAGTTGGAAAGATGAGAGTCTGAACTTCAAGATGGACTACTCAAATGCATCAGATTATGAAGTTGAGCCCAATCCGTGAGCCCATATACACACCAGGCTCAGGATTGCAGTTTCCAGTTGTTGAGCCTTGGATACTTTCTTTGAGCCATGTGACTCACCACAGCTTTCCTTGACTTTAGACCTGACATGTTGAGCAATTAAGGGAGGTGTGTCAGCTACTCAAGTGCAAAGGAGCCTTGACTTTAGACCAGACATGTTGAGCAATTTAGGGAGCAATTTAGGGAGGTGTTTCAGCTACTCAAAGGCAGAGGAGTCACTCCATTCACCAATAATTCACTCCAGCCATCCTATATCACTTGATTCAGCCCAAAATCAAGGGAGGACAACTCCAACAAGCCTTCCTTCCATTTCCTACGAATTTGTTCTTTCTCTGCCATGACCAACCACCCAAACTCATCCCAAATCACCTCTTTAATTGCCATACTCTAGACATGAGAAAGTTCTTGGAGTAGCATTAGACGTGGAGAAGCACCTGGAGAAGCCTTGGAAACCACAAGCAACTTCAGAATTGGGTTTCTCTACTCTTATTGCATTCAATATGTTTTCTCATTTTTGCTTAAGTTTCATTTCCATTATGAGTAGCTAAATTCATAACTAGGGCTATGATGTAACCTAACATGAATATTCTGGGTTTAAAAGTTGAAGTTTTGAGTTTCAAGTTTGATTCATGATTCATATTCCTATTCTTTATGCTTATCAGTTAATATGCTTGTTTGGATGATTGATCACCATTAGAACTTGTATATTAGCTACCTTGGTTTGAATCAAGAGTAGACACCATGCTTTGATTTGAATTGAACTATGAATAAGAAAAGTATGTATGGACATTCGACAACAGGGATTAGATACATGCTTGGTTGTTTAAATTGTTCTTCTATGCTTAATGGGTTCCTAATGCTTAATTTAGATTAGACAACAAATGATCAAGTTAGGGAATTAGGAGCACAAGGTTAGGACCAGACACCATGGCCTAATCATACTTTAGCTAGAATCAATCTTTGAATCCGATTGAGACTTGTCACTTGACTCCTTATAACCCAGAATTGAATTGTTATGGTGAATCGAATGCCCTAGTCTCCCAATCTGTTTTCCAGCCTACAAAAGTACTCTTTGTTACATTTGTTCACTTTGCTTTTGTTTGAAATTTCGTTTTGCCTCATTTGTTCAACAATTACAATCACTCTTGCTTTAAATTCTATTTTAGACTTAACCTCCTACTTTCTTGAATTTGGTAACCTAAGTACATAACTAATTTTAACTTCTCAGTCCTCGTGGGTACGACCTCGTACTTGTCTTGCTATACTACTAATTGGCCCGTACAATTGCGAGTAAACATTTTAACAACACAAATCCCTTTAGTAATGCCTCTAAACTCGGCTTTTGCATTGGATAAAGCTACTACATTCTGTTTCTTGCTCATCCATGTCACCAAATTACCTCCCACGAATGTGAAGTAACCCAATATGGATTTTCTATCTGTTACATTACATGCCCAATCTGCATTTGAATAACCATCAATATTTAGATGACCATGCTTTGAGAACATAAGTTCTTTTCCAGGTGTAGACTTCAAATATCTAAGTATCCGAAGAACTGCATTCATGTGGTCTTCACTTGGAGAGTGCATAAATTGACTGACAACGCTCACCGCATAAGCAATGTCTGGTCGAGTATGTGACAAATAGATCAATCTTCCCACTAACCTTTGGTATCTTTCTTTGTTAGTTGGAACTTGATCCGGATATTCTCCAAGATGATGATTCTAAACAATAGGAGTGTCCGCAGGTTTACAATCTAGCATTCCTGTGTCTGTCAACAAGTCCAAGACATATTTCCTTTTAGAGAGAAATATGCCTTGCTGCGATCGAGCCACCTCAATTCCCAAGAAATACTTGAGTCCACCTAGATCCTTCATCTCAAACTTCGTAGCCAGATAGTCTTGTAGCTGTGATATTTCCTGTTTATCATTCCCAGTAATAATCATATCATCAACATAGATTATTAATGCTGTTACCTTCCCTTTTCGATGTTTCAAGAACAGAGTATGATCTGAGTTGCACTGTTTGAAACCATTGTTCTTCATTGCCATGGTGAACCATCCAAACCATGCACGTGGTGACTGTTTCAATCCATACAATGCTTTTCATAACCTGCAAACTGTTCCAATCTGAGTAGTATTATATCCAGGAGGAATGTCCATGTACACTTCCTTCTTGAGTTCGCCATGTAGAAAAGCATTCTTTACATCAAATTGGTGTAGTGGCCAATCCAAATTAGTTGCAAGGGACAATAAGACTCTGACGGTGTTTAACTTTGCAACTGGTGCAAAAGTTTCTTTATAGTCTATACCATAGGTCTGTGTATACCCTTTTGCCACAAATTTTGCCTTGTATCGCTCGATAGATCCATCTGCATTGTGTTTTATAGTAAACACTCATCTACATCTGATAGTCTTTTTTCCTCGTGGTATAGTCTCCAATGTCCAAGTCTAATTTTTCTCAAGAGCTTTCATCTCCTCTTTTATAGCTTAGACCCACTTAGGATCTTTCAATGCTTCAGAGACCTTGGTTAGAATATGGATAGCAAACAACTGATGCACAAAAGCTTCTCAATGGATACATGATTTGTAATTGGATACTTGTATGTCTTGCCAATATCAGGTGAATAACGGTTTGGTGGCTTCCCACCATTTTGCCTGAAAGGTAATTGATATCTAATAGTTTTATCATCTAAATGCACAAGTCTAGTAGGAGTAGTTACCTCAAGGATATTTTCAGGAGATTGGTCTGTTGGTACTGTTGAGTTAAAAGGGAGGTCTTCATCTTGTTATTCTGTATTGTTTGTAGGTGTGAGACTTGGATCAGAAATATCTTCGCATGAATCAGGTGGGTCAGGCAATTGATCACTATGAATGGGCTATTGGTCGCTTCTCAACAGAGAGTAATCTCGTACTCCAGACTCGGGATGATCAATCATTTCTGTACAGAGTAGAATTTCTTTGTTTTCTAAGTTGCTCCAATTCTGCTCTTCACTTCGTATCTCCCCCTGAAGCGCAGAATTGGATGATAGGTCATGGAAGAACAGCTCAGATTCCAGAAAGGTCACATCCAAAGTGACATAGGTTCGTTGGGTATGAGGGTGATAACAGCGGTAACCTTTCTGATGAGTGGCATAACCCAAAAAAACACAACGAAGCGCACAGGAATCAAGTTTGCTACGTTGATTTGTGTGGAGATGAACGAAAGCCACACATCCAAAGATTCTGGGTGTGAGGACCAAAATAGAGGACAGAGGTCTGTGTTGCGCAAGCACCTGTAAGGGAGTTTTAAAGGTCAATACACCAGAAAGCATGCGGTTGATCAGGTGAACTGCAGTGACAATAGCATCATCCCAGTGATGGCGAGGAACATGAGCGCCAATCAGAAGTGCTCAGGCAGTTTCAAGAAGATGTCGATTCTTTCATTCAGCATCACCATTTTGTTGCGGTGTCTGAGGACAAGTCATCTCATGGATAATTCTATGTTGTTGGAAGTAAGTCTGAAAGTCATGATTGACAAATTCTCCACCATTGTCAGAGCGAAGAATCTGGAGTTGAGCATTAAACTGAGTTTTCATCTGTTTGTGGAAGGACTGAAAACGGGAAAACACTTTGTTTTTATTCTTCAGCAAATAAAGCCATGTCATCCGTGTACAATCATCGATGAATATGACAAACCATCGAACACCAGAAGGAGCAGTGATAGGCAAAGGTCCCCAGACATCAGAGTGAATTAACGTAAATGGAGTAGTACACTTGTTCGTACTCAACGGGTAGGGCACACGGTGACTCTTGGCCAAAATACAAGGATCACATGTGAAGTCGGAGTCTTTGAAACCTGAGAATAAATCTAGTATAAGATGCTTCATATAACTAAAAGACGGATGTCTCAATCGACGATGCCACAACCAGATTTGCTTTTGTTTGCTATCAAAGGGATGTGTCACACTGTTAGCCACGCCGGGACTGAAGTCATCGACATAATATAGCCCCCCTCTTTTAGTACCACGACCAAGAATCTCCTTAGTGTGAATATCCTGAAGAAAACAAAAACTCGGGTAAATGAGTACACAACAATTCAATTGTTCAGTAAGTTAACTAACTGACAACAATTTAGTAGATAAAGATGGAACAAGTAAAGTATTAGACAGTGTGAGAGAGGATGAGAGTGCAACAGTGTCAGCCCCTGTCACAGGATAAGTAACACCATTGGCATTTGCAATACAGGTTCGTCGAGGTTGTGTAGTATTCAGAAAATCATCAGGATCAAACGCCATATGATCAGTTGCACCAGAATCAATTATCCAGCTCTTGAAATCAATCTTATCGGAAGTATGGAATCCATAACCAGTACCATTACTGGTCATATTGCATTGTCCTCGATCTGTAAGAGTAGCTCACCAATCGGGGTAGCCATGCGATTTAAAACAAGTCTCGCAAGTGTGTCTCGGATCACCACAATATGCGCAATTTGCTCCATTTGTCGGGGTCGTTAGTCTAGAAGTCATAATCTGTGCAGCGGAAGATGCATAGGATACAGGTTGAGTAGGAATTTGGATCGGAATCTGAGCCTGAGTAGGGGCCGGAGTCGGAGTCGAAATCAGGATCGGGGTCTGAATCAGAGACAAATTCGGGGTTGGGGTCATCATCGGAGTGGGAGTCGGGGTTGGGGTCGTCGTCGTCATAGTCGGGGTCAGGGTCGGGGTCGTCAAAAGAGGATCCTGATTTTGGATCGGGTTCGGGGTCAAAGTCTGCATCTGTAAGGGCAGAGCCATCTGGACACTCAACTCAACGATGGTTGGTTGAGAATGAGAGAAGGAGTCGGTGATGCTACCTCCATGAGGGTTGAAAAAATCATCAACCCCCATAGCGGCGGCGGGGGTTTGAAACTAGAGTAAGCAATTCCAAGATCGCCGCTCTGATACCATGCTAAAATATGAAAACTATGAGAGAATATTTGTTTGTGGGAATTTTCTGTGTATTCTTCTCTTTGTAGGAAGTCATATTTATAATACAACGAAACCTGAATGAGCAAGTAAATAATAAATTCCTAAATCTATTTACAGTAGGAAATCAGGAATTAAAGCAAATCAATTACAATTATAATAGGAATTCTTGGTGTGTAATGAAAGTAAGTCAATATCCACAATCACGCCAACAGTATGGTTAGTCAGTTTATGCATTTACCCAGTGTGTCCCATAGGAATGCAATTGATCGAATCTTAAGATACTCCCATAGGAATGCAATTGATCGAATCTTAAGATACTTAAAGTCAGCACTTGGAAAAGGATTAATGTTCTCAAAAAATAGAGCTCTCGAAGTTGTTGGATATACAGATGTTGATTGGGCTGGTTTTGTTAGTGATAGTCACTCTACTTCAGGTTACTTCATTTTTGTGGGAGGTAACTTAGTCACTTGGCGGAGTAAGAAACAAAATGTGGTTTCTCGGTCTATTGCTAAAGCAGAGTATCGAGGAAGGGCTCACGGAGTTTGTGAATTACTATGGATTAGAAGACTATTGACAGAAACCCAATTGAGTTACATTGTGATAATAAGTCAACCATTGATATTGCCCATAATCCAGTTCAACATGATCGAACTAAACATGTTGAGGTGGATAGACATTTTCTCAAAGAAAAAATTGAGAAGAAGATTATCTGCCTGCCATTCATAAGATGAAAAGATCAATTGGCAGATATCTTAACCAAAGCTGTTTGTGGAAGAGTATTTCATGACTCACTTACCAAGTTGGGCATTGGTGACGTATATGCACTAACTTTAGGAGGAGTGTTGACGTGAGTCTCCTAATTAATCAAGGAGATTTATTTCCTTAATTAATTAAGGGATTTACTTTCCTATTTTTATATAGTTGATAAATCGTTGTATAATTAGGAGATACTTTTCTAATGCTTTACTGTATCTAATTCCTTGTAAAGCACCCTGCAAACTCTTATTTATACCTCCTTATGGAAAAGAATAAGATTAACCTAATACATTCAAACCATATTCATATTTTAGCATTAAAAAGTTAAAATTGCCCAAAGTGAAAAAAAAAAATTCTACAGTTTATCTAGCTCATAACCTAAATACTTCAGTGTTCCATATGTGAAATACAAGAATGCTGTGAGAACTCTAAGGTGTCATTTTAGTGATGTGTCTCGGGCCTTCGAATTTTTAGGGTCGACCCTAATTAGTAAACATTTTTTATCAATAATTAAAAAATGTAAAGCAACCCCAATGCGAAGAATCGAGAAATTTAGGAATCGGAAGTAGTGAATCGGTATGGGAAGAATCATTCCAATTAAGTCGTTTACTAACCATATAAAATCAACACATAAATAGAATTAAATTCCATTATTATTATTTACTAATTCTCATTAATCAGAACCTATACTAATCTACGTTACACTAATCCATTGTTATTTAATTTGTAAATCCACAACCAATATTCTTTCCAAAAAGTGTTAGTTATTTTAATAATAATGTTATAGATAAATGCATTATATACACACTGGTTCCTCCCACCTTCTCACGATAATGACAAATATAAGGCAGATGCTTGTAATTGTAATTTGCAACAGCTTTCAAGACATGAAATTCTATTCGACGTGTTGAAGTTTCAAAAAAGGTAAGCCTATGATGATTTGCCAATTGACCCTTAATTTTGTCCCATGTTACACGGTCAAAGGAAGGTTATTGAAACTTGATCTTACCGTCAATTATAATGCATAGAATGAACGGACGGCATCAAACACACTTGATGACAACATAGGGATATGGGTCTTTGACTTTTAGTATTGACATATGAACAGCATTTTCCTTAGCTGCCAATTAAGCTTTAGAATGCCATGCTATAAAAAGAGGTCATATATCTCATCTTCAATATCGCTCAAGTCATCACAACCAATTTTGCATATTAATCATTATATATCTTTCCTGCTATTCACCAAAAATGGTGAGTTTATCAGTCTTATATTTATTAGTACTTGTTTTTTTGCTCAATTGTCTCCCTTAATGTTGTGTTCCATCATGTTATGAGTCTTGGCTTCACCATTGCCAGACTCGTAGCTATGTTGGTAGAAACTATTTATTAGTCTATATACAAGAAGACCAGAAGGAAATGGGGTTCAGGCTTATCCCAGTCTGACTCGGTCAAAAAGAAAAAAGTCATTTTGACGTATTGGACTATGCATGCGTATTATACTTGAAAGTATTGGACTAACACATTTTTGTTTCAATTTTGCAACTGACAAATTTTTACTTGTTGCTTGTTTCTGTATGATTTGGTGGGAAGCAGCCTTTTTCACTAACTATTGAGGTACGCGTAGGGCTATTCCCTTTTTCTTTTTCTTTTTCTTTTTAAATTTTATGGAAATAAGACGTGTTTCAAGGTTGATTCTAAGCTGTTGTATTAATTTCTGGACCAGAAAGAATTTGCTCAAAACTCAGAAAGGGTTAAATCTGTGGATCAACATCCAACTGAGCCATGGTAATATTCTACCTTCTTGACAATTCTGTAATGCCTTCTGCATCTCCTAACTTTGATTTTCATATATTCTTATCATGTAATCATTTCCATGCAGGATTCTAGTAAGTTTGTATTCAGGAACTCTTTGTATCTGGAACTACCAGTCACAGGTGAGCCATTGTTACTTTCACCATTAATATCGAACTCCTAATTATCCGATTCGGGATTTTCATGCTTTCAATAAATCTTCCGGAAGGGGCTAACTTAATTTTACTGGTCCAGACCATGGAGAAGTCCTTCAAGGTCACTGAGTCACCAGGTACATGATTTTCTTTCATTTGTTCTTGATGTTGCCAACAGGTCATGACTTTGTATTTAACATCTGTTTTCTCGTTTGCAGTGAGGTCAGCCAAGTTCATAGCACGCGAAAACTGGATTGTAACTGCGGCTGATGACAAGTACATTCGCATATACAACTATGATACGATGGAAAAGATCAAAGAATATGAAGCACACACAGACTATATCAGGAGTGTTGCTGTCCATCCCACTCTACCATATCTGTTGTCATGTTCTGATGACAAGGTTATAAAGCTTTGGGATTGGGAGAAGGATTGGTCATGTACTCAGATCCTCGAGGGGCATTCGCACTATGTGATGCAAGTGGCATTTAATCCGAAAGACACCAATACTTTTGCTAGTGCATCGCTTGATGGCACCATTAAGGTATTGAAGGCACTGTTAATTTGTTGCAAATTACTTAACTGCAATATTTCTGGTGTCATGACCTTTGTGACACTTAAAAGTTTTACAATGTCCTGTTTCATTGTAGATATGGAACATTGGTTCTCCTAAAGCAGAGTTTACCTTAGATGGCCACTCAAACGGAGTTAATTGCATCGATTACTTCAGTTGCGGGGATAAACCATATCTATTGAGTGGCTCTGACGACTCTACTGCTAAGGTTTGGGACCAAGTGCTGGTTATCAGCTTTCTGTTTAGCTCTATATGTACAGCGTACGATTATGGTGCGTATATGTGTCATACTAATTTGAATTTTATTTGTAAATTATTTTGGCAACAGGTATGGGACATTGAAACCAAAAGTTGTGTGCAAACTCTAGAAGGTCATGAGCACAATGTAACAGCTGTATGTGTTCATGCTGAGCTTCCCATAATAATTACAGTTTCTGAGGATGGGAACATTCACATATGGAATGCAACCACTTTTAGGTAACTTCTGATCCAAACTACTTACATTACAAATTAAATTGACTCAGTTTTCTGTTTAATTCTTGCTATTGCATCGCTTTGATCGAAACTCATGTTGTAAACGATTCTTGTTGTATCACAGGCTAGAGAACAAATTGAACTATGGTCTTGAAAGAGTATGGGCCATTGGACAGTTGAAAGGATCAAACAAGTAAGTTTCTTTTTTGTTCTTTCTTGTGGGTCAAGATGTGTATCTGAGAGGATGATTTTTCGAGTAACCGTTTGATATACAGGCATGTAAATGTGGCAAAGGACTCTCAATTTGTTGCCCTTAGCTTGTTAGGATTTGTTTTATTGCATTGTTTTACCAGCAGATTTATCAAAATAAACTTTCCTTGCCTCCTACAGGGTTGCATTTGGTTTTGACAAAGGAACCATTGTGGTTAAAATGAATGGCTCTCATACTTGGGATTCTGTTGACCTCCAAGCTTAGAAGGAAAGGTTGAAGGAATAAAGACATCGAATGCTGCGCGATTTGTACTGTGTTCTCCGAAGTAATTAGACTAAAGGAATAATTAATTTCCCTTAAAACTTGCTGCTCCTGCTTTTACTGTTGTATGATTTGCAAATAAAACTTATCTTTGTGTGTTTTGTAGTATATCCCATGAGGGAACATGTTGTAAGTATCAATCGAAATGGAATGTTATATGTGTTCTTTAACAAATTACACTGGTGCAGATAGCAGATTCTGTGAAATACATATATAATTACCAGTAATAAAACCCTTCATGTTCTTCCCAGAAAGTAGTTGGTGACTGCTGTTTACTGGTGCTGAATAAATTTGTTGAAAATAATAGAAATCTTGCCATACAAGGAAAAAGACGGAAGGCTAGACAGGACTGTAGGAAATTCCAACCTCAAATCCAAAGGGTCTCAACCAGAAGTTTTAAAGACTAAGATTAGAACTCTCAAATGTATTAAAAGCAAGATCTGCACGAAGAACATACAAGAATGCTCTCTCTTGTCCACAACATATGTCGAGAGAGGACGCTTAGCGTATGCTAAAGAAAACCAGAAAATGCCATTAATGAAAAGCAGACCCTGGTATATTAAATGTCAATCTGTTCTCGCAATAAGATATCTATGTAATTCATAATAAAATCTATGCATGAATTGGATTCATGGTCTAGCTTATTACTCAAGGATCTACAAATTAATTTCACCTTTTTTCTTTTCATGATAATACAAATGTTGTTATTAATCCTGTTGATAAAAACACGTTTTTCTTTGATAAAAATAATTTGACATTTGTATTAAAGAAATATATATAATTGTTCGGTTTAGTACAAATCGCTAATATGATATAAAACCCTTGAGTCGAACTGATCAACAGTTTGGTTTGGTGTTTGAGCCAAGGTTGACATTTTTGTTTCTTCAGTTTTTCTCGTTTCGGTCCACCAGTTCAACTGTTTTTTCGCCTACCCCATATATGTGCATCTCTTGGTTTCATAGGCCTACTAGGATTGAGGCGTTTCAGAATACCATATTGGAACCGGTGTATTGGTAGCGGATGATTGGTTTTCTTTGCTTTCTCAATTGTCTCATTTAAATGTTGTGTATACTATTTCGCGAGAGTATAGCCCTGCAACTATATTATTTATAGGATAAAAAGGGACTAGACCATACTTATTTTTTTGCTTGGAAAAAAAAAACATATTTTTTTAAAAAAAAGTAAAGCCATGCCGCGATACTATTTATAAATAAATAAATAATAATAAATAAAAAAAGAAATACCGCGGCTATATCTTTTATTAAAAAAAAAGTACCCTCCTAGCAATTAGGTGCCCAATGTCAAAACAAGTAAAAACCCTAGTATAGCCGTTCGGCTATAAGATTTTGAAAAATACTCAAGAGTATAGCCGAACGGCTATACTATTTTTTGAAGTAGAAATACCGTATTATAGCCGCGCGGCTATACCTTTTATATATATTTTTAAAAAAAGTTACCCTCCTAGTTGCATTAGTTTATGCTTAATTCATATTGGTTTGCTAGTTTCAACATATCCAAAGCGAATATTGAAGAGAGAGAAATTTCACAATAAATCAATAATATTGATTGTTGTTCCTCAACCCTAAACCGTAAATCAATCTGAGAGTTCAATTTTTTTTTTTTTTTTGGGTGGGAATGTTTGCCTTTAATTTAACTCGTTCTCTTGAGTGAAACTTGTTGGAGGAACAACAATCAATATTATTCTAATAATTTAATTAAACAAAAAATCGAATAATGAAAATAAATATGGTATTAAATTAAAAACTGAGTGCTCTGGTAGATAGAGGCTTGCAGACTTGCAATGTCCTTGAAACAGAATTTCACCCCTACTCAATGCTTGTCATTTTGCAGGCGTTTGCTCCACAATAATACACCTATCTAAATCAAAGTCCTAGTACTAGGGCTTTGATTTTTGGCAAAATTTGTGTGTTTATCTCTTAGTAACCTGAATTTCAAATTCATTATTACAACTTCTTTTGGTTTAGATTATTATTAATATGGAACCCAATATCATAAGTACATGTATATGTGTATAATATGATAAGGAAATTATTGTTCGCACTTCCAGTTTATATACCTAATTCTCAGGCCCCTAACTTTACACATCCCTATATATTACATATATATTAGCTCTGCTTTTTGAAGATTAATTAAAAAGTTAAAATTGCCCAAAGTAAAAAATAAATAAATAAATAAATAAAAATCTGCAATTTATCAAGCGCATAACCTAAATACTTTCATTGTTCCATATGTGAAATACAAGAATGCTGTGAGAACTCCAAGGTGTTATTTTAGTGATGTGTCTTGGGCCTTCGAATTTTCAGGGTCGACCTTGATTAGTAAACAATTTTTATCAATAATTAAAAAATGCAAAGCAACCTCAATGTAAAGAATCGAGAAATTTAAGAATTGGGAGTAGTGAATCGGTATGGGAAGAATCATTCTCATTAAGTTGTTTATTAACCATATAGAATCAACATATGAATGGAATTGAATTCCATTGTTATTATTTACTAATTCTCATTAATCAGAACCTATACTAATCCATTGTTAATTAATTTGTAAATCTACTACTAATATTCTTTGGTGATTTCCAAAAAGTGTAAGTTATTTTAATAATAATGTTATTAGATAAATGCATTATATATAATATACACACTGGTTCCTCCCACCTTCTGACGATAGTGACAAATATAAGGCAGATGCATGCAATTACGACGTGTTGAAGTTTCAAAAGCTAAGCTTTGTGATGATTTGCCAACCCATATGTTACACGGTCAAAGAAAGGTCATTGAAACTTGATCTGTACCGTCAATTATAATGTATAAAATGAACGGACGGCATCTAACACACTTGGTGACAACATAGGGAGGTCTTTGACTTGATTCTTCAGCATTGACAAATGAACAGCATTTTCCTTAGCTGGTAATTAAGCTTTCAGAATGCCATGCTATAAAAAGAGGTCATATATCTCATCTTCAATATCGCTCAAGTCATCACAACCAATTTTGCATATTAATCATTATATATTCTTCCTGCTATTCACCAAAAATGGTGAGTTTATCAGTCTTATATTTATTAGTACTTGTTTTTTGCTCAATTGTCTACCTTAATGTTGTCTTCCATCATGTTATGAGTCTTCCTCTTAAGTTTTTTTTTTTTTTTTTTTTTTTGGAAAGGGAATACTTGAGCCCATATGTCCTCGTAATGAAAAATATATTAGGAAAATCACATTTACGTACCACCCTGTTTAAGTATGATTTCCCTAAGGTTACGACATCACAAAATATGTGGCTATTTGCAAAATGGGGTTCACTTCACCATTGCCAGATTTGTAGCTATGTTGGTCGAAACTATTTATTAGTCTAATATATAGGAAACGAAGAGAAGGAAAATTCACTGTTCAGGCTTATTCCAGTCTGGCTCTCGTTCGAAAAGAAAAAAATCATTTGAATTGAGTAAGACTATGCATGCCTTTTATACTGAAAATTATCGGACTAACACATTTTTGTTTCAATTTTGCAACTGATAAATTTTTACTTGTTGCTTGTTTCTGTATGATTTGGTGGGAAGCAGCCTTTTTCACTAACTATTGAGGTACGCGTAGGGCTATTCCCTTTTTCTTTTTCTTTTTCTTTTTAAATTTTATGGAAATAAGACTTGTTTCAAGGTTGATTCTAAGCTGTTGTATTAATTTCTGGACCAGAAAGAATTTGCTCAAAACTCAGAAAGGGTTAAATCTGTGGATCAACATCCAACTGAGCCATGGTAATATTCTACCTTCTTGACAATTCTGTAATGCCTTCTGCATCTCCTAACTTTGATTTTCATATTCTTATCATGTAATCATTTCCATGCAGGATTCTAGTAAGTTTGTATTCAGGAACTCTTTGTATCTGGAACTACCAGTCACAGGTGAGCCATTGTTACTTTCGCCATTAATATCAAACTCCTAATTATCCGATTCGGGATTTTTGTAAAATAATATCTCGTATATTTTGTGTGTTTGCAATACAGAATAAGGCCAATATATAAAGCCAACAAGACTACCTAAGGAAGGTAATTTAAATCCTAAGTTAAGGGCACTAATTTGTACAAGCCTTAACAGAGAAGTTGACTATTCCTATATAAGGTAACAAATAATATATTTTGTAATCTTTCCATATCTTCAATATTCCCCCTCAAGCTGGAGTATGGAGATCAAGAATACCCAGCTTGTTTTTGAGTCGTTGGAATTGATCTTTACCTAAAGACTTGGTAAAGACATCTGCGAGTTGCTCCTTTGAAGGAATATAGGCAGTACGTAAAGAACCATTTTGAATCTTCTCTCGAACAACATGACAATCGATCTCAATATGTTTGGTGCGCTCATGATATATTGGATTAGCTGCTATGTATAAAGCAGCTTGGTTGTCACAATAAAGTAAGCTTGGTGTGGTGTGTGACAGACCAAGATCATAAAGTAAATATCGTAACCATTGGAGTTCACAAGTTGCCATAGCCATCGCTCTATATTCTGCTTCAGCTGATGAGCGTGATACAGTATCTTGCTTCTTTGTTTTCCATGAGATAGGACTTTCTCCAAGAAGTACAAAGTAACCTGTAGTCGACCTCCTTGTCATTGGACAGCTAGCCCAATTAGAATCACAGTAGGCTCTCAATTGAAAATTATTAGAAGATGATAACAGAATCCCTTGCCCTGGAGTCCCTTTCAAATAATGTAATAATCGATCTGCAGCATCTTTATGAGTTGTACGGGGGCTTTGCATGAATTGACTCAAAATATGAACTGTATGAACAATGTCTGGCCTGGTGATGGTGAGATATATCAAGCGACCCACCAATCTTCTATAGGTTTCTGGATTATGTAATAGTTCTCCATCTTCATTGTTTAACTTGAGATTTTGTTCCATGGGGAAGAAAGTAGGACGTGAACCAATAAGACCTGAGTCTTTCAAAATGTCAAGTGCATACTTCCGTTGGCTCAAATACAATCCCTTTGAAGAACGAGACACTTCTATCCCAAGGAAGTATTTTAAATCACCAAGGTCTTTTAAATGAAAACGTTGGTGCAACAAATTCTTGATAATTGATATAGTAGCAACATCGGTACCTGTAATAATAATATCGTCAACATATACAAGCAAGAAAATTGATGACTTACCTTTGTGACGATAGAAAAGGGAGTAATCTGCTTTAGATTGAGAAAATCCCGCATCAAGTAATGTTTTGGAGAATTTTGCAAACCAACACCGAGAAGCTTGCTTTAATCCATAAAGTGATTTGTTAAGACGGCACACCATGTTTCCCCCCTTGCCGTGATAACCTTGAGGGAGCTGCATGTAAACCTCTTCATGTAAATCACCATGAAGAAAGGCATTGTTGACGTCTAATTGTTGAAGACACCAACCCTTGGCAGCGGCCAAAGATAATAAAACACGAACAGTGGTAAGCTTGGCAACAGGAGAAAAAGTTTCATGATAATCAATCCCTTCCATTTGCGTATATCCCTTGGCGACGAGGCGAGCTTTGCATCGTTCAATAGTGCCATTAGAATGCCGTTTTATTTTATAGACCCACTTGCAGCCAATGGCTTTTTTATGAGCAGGCAAGGCCATGAGGGTCCATGTATGATTAGCTTCCAAGGCAACAAGTTCACTTTGCATAGCTTTACGCCATTCAGGATATTTAGTAGCTTCATCAAAAGTGTTAGGCTCAACAATGGTAGTAATAGAAGTAAGAAAACTTTGATGTTTAATAGAGAATTTGTCATAAGATAAATAATGGGATAAAGGGTACCTGGTGCCATGTTGACCTGAAGTCGAAGAGGTTGCTTGAGATTGGTAGCAGTGATAATCATTAAGGTAACCAGGTGGTTTGCGACTACGAGGAGGAGGAGATGAGGGAGGTGCTATAATGGTAGAGGAAGTATTCGAATTTGTGATGGCTGGTGTAGGTGTTTCGGTAGGAGATGGAGGCAAAAGAGATGGGAGAGAAGAAAGTATGTTGGTTGGTGGAGAAGAAGGTATGTTGGTGGGTGGAGTAGAGGGAGACGTGTTAGTGTCTGGAGTAGCTTGTGTTTCTGGGTTAGATAAATCTGGTGAGGTAAGTGGATGAGTGGGAAGCTAAAGGAAGGTAGGAATGTTCAAATCTGTTGCAGGAATGGGTAAAACACCAGGTAAGTGTGGTTATTTTGTGATAAATTATAAGAAAAATAGTTTCGTAAAAGTGACATCTCTAGAAGTGTAAATTTTCTTTGTTTCAGATCATATATTTTATAGCCCTTTTGAAAGGTGGATAACCAATAAAGATACCTGGTTTTGCTCTTTTATCAAATTTATGAGAATGGGGAGACAAGTTATGACCATAACAAAGACAACCAAAAATTCGTAGGTGGGTATAAGAAGGTTCTTTGTTGAAAAGAATTTCATAAGGTGTTTTCCCATGTAAGATTTTGGTGGGTAAACGATTAATTAGATAAGCAGCAGTAAGAACACAATCACCCCAAAAAGAAACAGGTAAATTTGATTGAAAACGAAGGGAACGAGCAATATTTAAAAGATGACGATGTTTTCTTTCGACGACACCATTTTGTTGTGGTGTTGCCACACAACTATGTTGATGAATGACACCAAGTGAAGAAAAATATTGGTTCAATTTGTGATTAAAAAATTCAGTTCCATTGTCAGTACGAACTTGACGAATAGAACAATTAAATTGTGTTTTGACCATAGCAAAAAAATATGGTAAGTAGGTATTAACTTCTGATTTATGCTGCATTAAATAAAGCCAAGTACTACGAGAAAAATCATCAACTATGGTTAAAAAATATTTAGCACCAGAAATTGAAGAAACAGAATATGGTCCCCAAACATCACAATGTATTAAATCGAAGCAAGCATTTGTTGATATAGTGCTTAAAGGAAAAGAAAGCCGACAATGTTTAGCCAAAGGGCAAATAGTGCAAGCATGATTATTATCAAAAGAAATTTTTGAATTCAAACTTTGTAAATAAGGAAGAGTACACTTGGATGGATGTCCTAAGCGCCAGTGCCACTGACTAAAATTTGGGGAAGAGACAGCAGAATTAGCAATGGAAGGCACATCAGGGGCTAGGTAATAAAGACCACCACGTTCCTTGCCCTTACCAATCAACCTCTTCGAACTCAAGTCCTGCAAAACACAATGATCAGAATAAAAGGTAATGGAGCAATTAAGTAGTTTAGTGATTTTGCTAACAGACAAAAGATTGAATCGAAAATCGGGGACTAGCAAAACATTTTTTAGAGGCAAGGATGGTAAAGGTGTGGCAGAGCCAATATGAGTGATGTTGGATGTTTGTCCTGTTGGCAATTTGATGGGTGCGGTGTTAAGTGTGGTCATGCTTTCTAAAAAATTAGCATTGGAAACCATATGATCTGTGGCACCGGAATCGATGATCCAAGAACCAATATTGAATGATGAATTAAAACATAATGGGTTACCTGCCAGATTGGCTACTGAATTATTTTTACCATAGGGTAACAAGGCAATAAGCTGACTATATTGTTCTGAAGTCAGCGATGGTGCAGCCAATGTGTTGGTGGTCATAGCAGCAAAGGAACCAGTAGAAGCAGTACTTGAAGAAGAATACATGTTCTTCTTTTGACAATGAGATTCAGTGTGCCCTGCAACATCACAAAACTTACAAAGCATATAAGATTTTATGTCAGGATTTTTCCGGCAGCATGATTGAGAGTGACCATCAAGTTTGCAAAAATTGCAATGATAAAAAGGCTTCTGAGATGATGATTGATTGGCAGCCATGACTGACTGGTCAAGAGATATAGTGATTGTACGGTGAAGAGAGGCTTGAAAGCAGGTTTAAGGTTTTAACAGAGACCAGTGTAGGCTCTGATACCATGTAAAATAATATCTCGTATATTTTGTGTGTTTGCAATACAGAATAAGGCCAATATATAAAGCCAACAAGACTACCTAAGGAAGGTAATTTAAATCCTAAGTTAAGGGCACTAATTTGTACAAGCCTTAACAGAGAAGTTGACTATTCCTATATAAGGTAACAAATAATATATTTTGTAATCTTTCCATATCTTCAATAATTTTCATGCTTTCAATAAATCTTCCGGATGGGGCTAACTTAATTTTACTGGTCCAGACCATGGAGAAGTCCTTCAAGGTCACTGAGTCACCAGGTACATGATTTTCTTTCATTTGCTCTTCATGTCGCCAACTGGTCATGACTTTGTATTTAACATCTGTTTTCTCGTTTGCAGTGAGGTCAGCCAAATTTGTAGCACGTGAAAACTGGGTTGTAACTGCGGCTGATGACAAGTACATTCGCATATACAACTATGATACGATGGAAAAGATCAAAGAATATGAAGCACACACAGACTATATCAGGAGTGTTGCTGTCCATCCCACCCTACCATATCTGTTGTCATGTTCTGATGACAAGGTTATAAAGCTTTGGGATTGGGAGAAGGATTGGTCATGTACTCAGATCTTCGTGGGGCATTCGCACTATGTGATGCAAGTGGCATTTAATCCGAAAGACACCAATACTTTTGCTAGTGCATCGCTTGATGGCACCATTAAGGTATTGAAGGCACTGTTAATTTGTTGCAAATTACTTAACTGCAATATTTCTGGTGTCATGACCTTTGTGACACTTAAATTTTTACAATGTCCTGTTTCATTGTAGATATGGAACATTGGTTCTCCTAAAGCAGAGTTTACCTTAGATGGCCACTCAAAAGGAGTTAATTGCATCGATTACTTCAGTTGCGGGGATAAACCATATCTATTGAGTGGCTCTGACGACTTTACTGCTAAGGTTTGGGACCAAATGCTGGTTATCAGCTTTCTGTTTAGCTCTATATGTACAGCGTACGATTATGATGCGTATGTGTGTCATACTAATTTGAATTTTATTTGTAAATTATTTTGGCAACAGGTATGGGACATTGAAACCAAAAGTTGTGTGCAAACTCTAGAAGGTCATGAGCACAATGTAACAGCTGTATGTGTTCATGCTGAGCTTCCCATAATAATTACAGTTTCTGAGGATGGGAACATTCACATATGGAATGCAACCACTTTTAGGTAACTTCTGATCCAAACTACTTACATTACAAATTAAATTGACTCAGTTTTCTGTTTAATTCTTGCTATTGCATCGCTTTGATCGAAACTCATGTTGTAAACGATTCTTGTTGTATCACAGGCTAGAGAACAAATTGAACTATGGTCTTGAAAGAGTATGGGCCATTGGACAGTTGAAAGGATCAAACAAGTAAGTTTCTTTTTTGTTCTTTCTTGTGGGTCAAGATGTGTATCTGAGAGGATGATTTTTCGAGTAACCGTTTGATATACAGGCATGTAAATGTGGCAAAGGACTCTCAATTTGTTGCCCTTAGCTTGTTAGGATTTGTTTTATTGCATTGTTTTACCAGCAGATTTATCAAAATAAACTTTCCTTGCCTCCTACAGGGTTGCATTTGGTTTTGACAAAGGAACCATTGTGGTTAAAATGAATGGCTCTCATACTTGGGATTCTGTTGACCTCCAAGCTTAGAAGGAAAGGTTGAAGGAATAAAGACATCGAATGCTGCGCGATTTGTACTGTGTTCTCCGAAGT
>NW_018027156.1:0-1333 GCF_000346465.2 Prunus persica
ACACCGACGTGGTTTGTTGTATGGTAAGAATATTTTATTATTTTTATATCAAAATATTCAAAATAAATATAAAATAAATCAGAAAATTGAAAAGTCAACTCCTATGAAGTCATTGATATATTTTCTTCCACATAAACCTTGAAAAAATTCATTTTGAATAACAAAAATTTAAAATGACCATCCAAAACAAAATTGTTTTGATGAGTCATAAAATCACTTCTAGTTTAATGGTTTAGGGTTTAGAGTCTAGGGTTTAGAGATTAGTGTTGTTATTTATTGGGGTTTATTTTTAAAGTATAATTTTTGGGTAGTCTATGTTATATGTTAGGCTTTAAAACCATAAAACCTTTTATAAACTTAATTTTTTAAATTGTATAATTTAATTTTATGGGTTTAGTGTATTAATTTTTAACAACGGTGGTTGGGTCGTGGAATACATATTTTACGTCGTACAGTAAAACATACGACATGGTTTACGCTTTAAACGACGTTATTTTAATATGTAAGTCGGTTTATATAATTTACAACGTCTTTAATTTCTTAACACCGACGTGGTTTTTCAGTCGTCGTTATATAAAAAATTCAAAATAAATTTAAAATTAATCCGAAAAATGAACGGCCTTACGTTCTTAATCCGAAAAATGAAGTTTCCGTCGTGGAATATTAAATTTACGTCGGTACTTGTAGAACTTTCGCCTTGGTTTTTCTTTCGACGTTTTATAACGCGCGCGCTCTAAAAATTTTCGCGCGACCTAAATTTTTTTAGATTTGGCTCTTATTCTTATACTTTGATCCCTGAAACCTAAAATTTCAGATTTCACGCGACATAACATTTCGCTCTCTCACTTCTGCTCTAATTAAAAGTTGCACTCTCCAAGCTCGTCGAATCTGTGAGCTCGTCCAACCTGTAAGTACAAACCCTATCTTCCCCTTGTAAATTCATTGAATGATATTAGGTTGTTTTGTTAAAGGGTTTTAGGTATATGCTTTGCGATCTGTTAATAATGTGCTTATAGGTATGGGTTCATGGATTTTCTGTTTAATGGGTTCATGACAAGATCAAATAAAGGTGTACTTTTGCTGGAAATCAACACAAAAAGACACATCACCAACTTCCAAATGATTTCCAGCAAAAGGACACCTTTATTTGATCTTGTCATTTTCCGCTCTGGAGAAGGTGCAAAGTGCACCAATGCTTATAGGTATGGGTTCATGGATTTTCTGTTTAATGGGTTCATGGATTACATTATCTGTTATGTTGAATTGGGAATGGATTTAATTTTGTCGTATCTTTTATCACCCTATGTTATGTTGAATTGGGAATGGATTTATT
>NW_018027156.1:1851-27846 GCF_000346465.2 Prunus persica
GTGTTAATTTGAAGTTGTTTGGGGTTGGAATTATAAGGGATCACTTATACTTTAATGGAATTGACCAAAGCTATAGAATTGGACATTTCACGGAGAACCTTGGGAAGCAACTACTAATGCTAGCAGAAATGTTGAAGAAGATGATGCCCATAGTAGGTACAGTTTTGTGTCTGAAGAAATTGATATGGATGATAATGTCTTGGAGAATACGGAGGAAGTCCTACCTTATATCGAGTACGTATGAGTTTTATTCTTTAAGTTTCCATTTAAAATTATTTCTTATGTTTATCTTATATATTTGGGACCGTAATGCTTGAATTTTTCGTGTCATGTAGGCAACATATGATCCACATCAAGACTGCTTATCCAAAATTTAGAAAGAGAACAAAGTGGCTGCAGGATAAGCACAATAGCACTTTCATTCAATGGCTACGCTTCAAGGTATATGTTGTTGAATAACGTATTTCTCTTTTAATTTTCTTCTTATTTATATGTTAGGATGAATTAAGATATGATTAATTTGCAGGTTCAAAGTGAAGTTGAGGAAGACAATCATGGCGTATCAGAAAATTTAAGGTGGCTAGCAGCTGGTCCAAACATGTCAGTGCCATTATATAGGAGCTATCTTATTAAAGGTATTAAATTCAATATCAAGGCACAAGATGATGTGCGGACAACTCAAAATAGTGGAGTTTATTTACTTGCACATACCATGCAAGTTGCTAGTGCCAAGGATAAAAACCCAATTCTCTCAAATATGGGTTTCTATGGTGTCATTCAAGAAATTTGGGACCTTGACTACTAAAAGTTTACAATCCCAGTCTTTAGGTGTGATTGGATAGATAGTTCTGGTCTTGTAGTCGACGAACTTGGATTTACCCTTGTAGATTTGAGTAAAATTGGACATAGGAATGACCAATTTGTTTTGGCTTCTCAAGTCAAACAAATATTTTTTGTTGACGACCCGATGCATCGTGGTTGGTCGGTAGTGTTATCAATGCCTAGTAGAGAATATAATGATGTTATTGGTGATGAAGTATTAGGTGATGTGATAATTGAGTGTGAGCCATTTACTAGAGGGATGCCAAATGTTGACACATTTGATGAACTGGTAGGTGAGTTAGGCGGTCAAAATATTCGAGATGGGTGTGAAGATATATGGATTGAATGATGCTTATGTAATTGGCAGTGTATGACATTAATTTTGTAATATATTGTAATGTGATTTCTTCACTTTCTACGTTCAAATAAAACACGACGTTATTGTGAATCAGTTATTCAGCATATTTACCGACGTCTTAAAGCAACGTAACAATGAAGAACCACGACGCTATTGTGAAGCAATTATTCAGGATATCACGTCGGTGAAGGATAAAGAACCGCCATGTAATTCAAAATAACACGACTCCAATCCCATAATACCGACGTCTAAAAAACGAGATATGTAATCTGAACGTTAAAAAATACGACGTCATCATACATTTTCCACATCGCAAGTTCTTTTATAAACGAAGAGGAACGAAATTAATTCCGACGGAAATTCATTATAACCGCCGTCTAATAACAATTAAACGACGTTATTTGTAATACGGCTCCCATCATAATCTACGCCGTCTATATGTTCTGTAATACGGCTCTCATTTATTTGGAACCGACGTTGTTTAGACGTTCAACGTCGTCTATATTATTAAGTGCGTCGTGAGTAATGAATACATATAAATACAACGTCGACTATATAAATGTATACGTCGTAAATAATGACACTGACAACTATTTCCACGTCATCTTTTTTAGAAAAATCGAAGTGAAAAATTTATTTCACGACGGTTTTTTGTAAATAAGAGACGTTGTAGAACTTTAGCAGACTAAACACGTCTGTTTTTATTGTTTTCCGACGTTGTTGTATTTAACAACGTCTAATATTTATAGTCGTTGTTTGTTTCTGAAAATAGGACGTATAAATTTTTTAATACGACTCTCATATATTTGTAACTGACGTTGTTTAGTTTTTCAACGTCTACTATAGAAACACATACGTCGTAAATAATGACACTGACAACTATTTCCACGTCATCTTTTATCGAAAAATCGAAGTGGAAAATTAATTGTACGACGGTTGTGTTTATATGTGCGACGTAGTAGGTATCAATAACGTCGTCTTCTAATGTATTTAAAGACGTCATATTTTTTATTGTCGTGAAAATTATATTTAACGTCGGCGTATTTTTATTGTCGTCGTTGTATGTCTATCTTGCGGCTTTGTTCTCTTAATATGTGTCATATTTTCCCTTTTTAACGACGGTGTTTTTAGAGAATTGGTCGTCTATTATCATCCTCGATTGCTTTTTTTAGATCTTTTTGCAGTACAAAGACGTCGTTTTGTATTTTTTGATGACGTTGTATTGTTTAACAACAACGGTTATTTAGCGTCGTGGTTTATGAGGGAAAAGATGACGGTGGATTCCACGACCATTGAAAAACCAAATACACGACGGTGATTTACCGTCGTCTTTTTGCTTTTTTGTAGTAGTGACTCCTTGCTTTCCATGAAAAGAGATGCAAGCCTGGCCTCCACTCGCTGTCGAAGGAAAGTTCGCTTCTTAGGGAAATCTGAAGATCAGATGTGCCTGAACCTCTGCTTGATTTTCTTGCCTAAGAAGATCCGTCGGATTTGTGATAGCCTCTTCCTTTATCCGTAGAGCTTCAAGAATGCGATAAAGAATAGAAATGGCTTCAGATGGCCTCTAAAGCATGAGCAATTGAATCAGTAGTTTCTGGGAGATATGATGAAGACATTGTCAATGCTTTGAACTATACAAGTCCTGCAGAAAGATATGTTAAAGAAACTGAAACAACGGCGGTTTTCTGTTCTACCGTCGTCTTTTCTCGTCGTCTATATTAAGTTAAGATGGCGGTAGATTTATAATTACCGACGTAGATTATTTTGTTAAACGTCGTTAAGTGTACTACAACCGACGTGGATTTTATTTTTAAATTATAAATAGAGTTTTTTTTCCCGTATTCTTTCAGTTTTAGTTTTCAATTCCAAAGCGTGATAAATAGATTTTTCTTTCCCGAGGAAATTTAAAATGAGGGAAATTAATGTTCTAGAATTTGTAAACTAACACGACGCAATATTTGCAAATCTGTGTCATCTGTTAAGATTATGATGTGGAATAGAGTTCCATCTGGTAAGATTTCGTAACCCTTGGGATCTCAGACAAATCAGATTATGTCGGCGGTGTTCTATATAAACCGTCGTGGTTATTTCAATTCTTGTCATTAAGTAGATCTACCGACGTAGGATAAGAAAATCAAAGAAAAAAATTGTTAACAAAAATTCTTATTAAGACGACCGTTAAAATTAAAGGTACGACGTATAAAATGAATAAATACGACGTTAAATTTTATTGTACGATTTAAAGATAACGTCGTAGAACTATACGAGAATGACGTCGATATATTTATATTTTCCGTCGTTGTAAATTAATTTAATACGGCGATATTTTGTATTTTAAAGCCGTGGATTTGTTTGTAATTATACGGCGTCTTATACGAAAACCTCGTCGTGTTATTTTATGAGTAAAAACGGCAGTTTTTATTGAAATCGTCGTCTTTACTTTATACGTCGGTCGATTCATAACTTCTGCCGTTCTTTGTTGGCATTGATTTTACACTGCGGAAATCTGTTTCAAATAGACGTCGGTTGTTTAATTGTGTACGTCGTTGTTTTTGAACAGCCATTTGAATCTCCATTTTTTAGTTGTCTAAGGTTGTATTACACGACGGTGTTTTTAGAACCGTCGTCTTTTTATAAACCACGACGGTTTTCATTTAGACCGTCGTTGTTTTCTGGTCGTCTTTTTCACTTTTTGTAGTAGTGTAGTTTTGTACGTCGATATTGAGTAATATTATGTCATTTTAAATCTTTTAGACGTCGGTTATTTAGAAAAAGTGACGTCTAACTCTGTCAAAGGGCCTTCTTTGTGAAATTTAAAAGACGAGTCGCGCAAGAAACAGACGTGGAAAAAGCTTAACACGTCCGTCTTTGTTATAATTAGCGAAGTGGATAAAATACATAAGCGTCGGTGATGTCAGTTGCAGGACGTGATTATTTTAGGTTACGACGGTTATTGAGAGATAAACGACATGTAATTTTCTTTACACATCTGTTGGTTTTTGTGAACGACGTCGTTTATGTTTTAGATGTCGGTTTCACGTCGGTTCTTTTCCTATCCACGCCTTCAATACTATTTATAACGTCATCCTCTGAAAAACAACCGACGTGGGAGATTGTTTTGTACGTTGATATTGAGTGATATTATGTCATCTTAAATCTTTTAGACGTCGGTTATTTAGAACAAGTGACGTCTAACTCTGAAAAATGGCCTTCTTTTTGAAATTTAAATGACGAGTCTCACAAGAAACAGACGTGGAAAAATCTTAACACGTCGGTTTTTGTTATAATTAGCGACGTGGATAAATACATAAGCATCGGTGATGTCAGTTGCAGGACGTGGTTATTTCAGGTTACGACGGTTATTGAGAGATAAATGACATGTAATTTTCATTACACATTTGTTGGTTTTTGTGAACGACGTCGTTTATGTTTTAGACGTCGGTTTCTTTGTTTGTTTAACGTAGTATAAATTAACCACGACGGTTTCTATCTTATCCAAGTGTTTTTCCTTCATTTAGGGACGTGGATAATTTTTTGTACGTCAGTTCTTCTTTTGATCTTGACATGTAATACTCCTTAGACGTCTCGTGTTTCATAAAACCGTCGTCTAATGTTGTCTAAAATTTCATTTTAGGCTAATTATATAGTAAATAAATGTTGGTTATTAATAAATCTAGACGTTGAATGACTTAACGAAGTCGGGTATTAACCGTCGTTGTTTTTGTACAAAAGATGGCGGTCGATTTCACGACGGTTGGAAAACCTGCTAGACGACGGTGGTTTCCTGTCGTCTATTTTGATTTTTGTAATAGTGATATTATTATTATTATAACATACCCATATATATTATATATTATAATATACATATATATATACACACACACACACACACACACACACACACATATATATATATATATATTATATGTATGTATATATACATATATATTATAAAATACATATATACATATATATAGATATTTTTGAAAAAATAAAAATATCTAGTCCTAGTCCAAGCATACATCAAATACAAGATAAGTGTTATCCAACTTAGACCAAGCCAAGCCAAGACAGTCCCTAAGCATAGTCCATGCGAAGACAGTCCTGTGTAACAAATGAGCCCTTAGTTTTTTTATTTTTAAATTTATGAATTTTAAATTATTTTTTAAGAACTCCATTACTTTGTTGATGTGACATATATATGGAGCCCACATCTAGAATAATATAGTGTCACATGTATTTTAAATATATAAAATATTTTTAAATAATTTAAAATTCATAAAATTTTAAAAAGAAAACCACAATTTTATGAATTTTAAATGAAAAAAATAAAAAAATTTCGTAGGGACCATTTGTGATAGGTGCGTGAATCTCAGGGATGTTTTGTGATATATGTATATGCTATGTCAGCAAACTAACAGAGTTTTTGACGGAACTTAATGGCAGGGACAATTTGTGATTACATATACTAACCTTGAGGACCACGAATGACACAAAAAAATATTAAGGATGCAATCTGATAGTTTCGTAAACCTTAAGGACGTTTTGTGAAAATAAGCCAAAAGAAAATAGTCTTTGTTGATTAGTCATATGTTGAAATTGGTACAGTATTAATCTCAGTTACAGGCATAACTGCTTTCCTTGTTCTTATATGCATAGATTCTAAGAAAGAGCATTTCTGTTTAAACTACTGCAGAGCATGAATGAATTAGGTTAATCAACTCATGTAGTATTCATCAGTACATATTAAGACTGCTGTTGAAGCCAGCAAATTATTTACTGTAGCCAACTCAAATTTGGGGTCTTGATGCAGCATTTTTATCAACTCGAGCGGATCAAAAGTAGTTGTGTGCTTGTTGGCCAGGCTCGTATGAAATTTGCTCCTCAAGATCTACAAGCGCATTAGACCTGGCTTTGTTATAATGCCTTGGTTCTTATACACAACTTATTTAACTATTTGAACTGCTCTGCTCTGTTCTATGCAGGAGGGAATATGCTAACAAGAATTTTCAATCAGACATTGATCTTATCTGAAACACATCAATTGCTCTGTCGGAACTCCTCCCTTGTCTGCTTCAGCATAATTAACTGAAAAGTGCAATCGGGTGATTTTATGGAAGTGCTTTTGTAATCTCGAAAGGCAAAATAAATAAATAAACGCTCTTTTAAGAATATTTTTTATGTGATTCTTCCCCTTACAATCTAAAACAAAATTCCCCAGACACAGAGACAGCCAACTCTCAGCTTGTGGAGTTTACCCTTCTGCCACCCAAAGTAAAACTAGATTTCCTTCTTTGAACTCATAGCCTTTTAAAAAAATTGATCAATAAGGAAAGTGCCTTTTCTTCTGAACAAGTCGATGAACTCCCTCGCATGAAGCAATCTCCCCACGCAGCGCCTGGACGAAAGCAGAGAGAACAGCCTCTCCAACCATTTGTTTTCTGTTCTTTGCAAATACCTTAAGTGTGGTTGAAACAGTGAAACTTTTAAGATTTGTTGCCTAATATAGCGATTTTCAGAATGTCCTATGGCTACCAAATTAGGTGATCCGAATTTGATGTGGTAGACATAGGATGAATGTGTTGTGTTATTTCCTCTTCTAAGAGAGGGTCACTAACTGAAGATTGCAATATCTAGAATATTAGAAATAATAATGATAGCATGATAAAAGGGCATGAGAAACTAATCAAGCCCTTGAGCAAGAATTTTTAGCCTATAATTATAATTATGGAAGAGCAAAACAATATTTTTTAATTTTTTAATTTTTTTGCAGACAAAATATGAAGAGTTAAAGCAATAGTAAGAAATTTTAGAATTATTAACTTAAGATGTCAAGATCTAAGCATGAAATTAGAGGAAAAAGAAAAAGAGGCTAACAAGCTAAGTAAAAAAATTATACTCAAGAAAAAATCTAAAAACTGATGGCATATTTCAGTTTCAAAAAGGGAGAAGCCGAAGCAAACCAACTCCTGGCTCCAGCTAAGGCAGACCAACAATCACAAACTTATCGTAATTTCTTTGATCATGGTTGGAAGATCAATCGATTAATTAATTGTTAAAGTCTTAATTGCCCACTAATTTTGTAATAACACATGCATAAGTGATACTAATAATTTTGATTGAGGAGCCTCTTCATCACCCATCTCTTTTTGTAACACTAAATTCCCCTTGCTCTGGCCTCTATATATAAACCCTTGGATCCTCCCTTCCTCACACATCACATCGATCTCTCAATCATCTACAAATTAAGGGATCAAAGTCAAAATGGCGGCTTCCAACCTCTTCCTTCTCACTCTTCTAGCTTTGTGGACCATGCCACTATTCATATCCACCACCACTAGTGCTCGCTCTTTGAACTATAATCCGATTGGATCGAACTTGAACCCGAACCTCGAAGCCAGGTTGAATTTGGATGAAGAATCTTCCAACTGTTGGGACTCTTTGTTTCAGCTCCACGCATGTTCTGGTGAAGTTGTCATGTTTTTTCTGAATGGTGAGACTTACTTAGGGCATGGCTGTTGCGAAGCCATTCGAACCATTGAGCATCACTGTTGGCCTGCCTTGCTTGGCACGCTAGGATTTACAACTGAGGAGACTGATGTTCTCAAGGGTTATTGTGATGAAGCCGATCATATTCAATCCCCTCCGTCGAGACCACCATCACCACCCGCAGCTGATAAACCTATTAATTAACAAAACAGTTGTTCATCATTTGGGGAAGTTGGTTCCTCGAGAATTTGCTTTTGTATTTTGTTTTGTTTCAGGGTAAGATTCCTGTATGCATGTCTTGCTATTTTAATAAATAATAATTAGCAAGGTTTTGTTTGGCCTTGCTATATTCAATTCTAGCCTCTATAATTCGAGAATGAGTGTGTTGTATGTCTTACTTAGCTTTTAATTGGCCATTATGTCATCACTTATAATTTGTGATGCTGTTGATGTTAGAAAAACGACACATGCAATGTGGATGTAGTTCTGAAAAGGATAGATGGAGGCCAAAACAATATAATTAAGAACACCATTCATAAAATTTAAAATAAAAATAAAAATGGAATCTGTGATACATTTGCGTATTAAGGGATGCAATGGATGCCTAAAGTCTGAGTCTAAAATATTTGCTTGCAAAAGATGAGACCCTTAATTAAGCAAAGCCTCTTTGACTCTGTCATCTGCACAAATAGCTTTACAACTTTTAAATTTTTTCTAATTACATTTTTCGTTTATTTTCTCATTGTAAACAAAAGTTTTTATTTATTTATGTCTTTATTGATGAGTTCTAGACGGATCCTAGAGAAAGGGAAAATCCTTGATGCCTTAACCAAATTTCAGGATTATTATTTGATCCATTGTTCTCTTTTACTCCGTATATATTGTGATGAAAAGATCAAATAATTCTCTTGATATTTCCTTCAATTAAATCTAACCCCAATTTTACCAAGAAACCGACCATTCAAATGATTGGCCTGACGTGGAGAGACCCTATAATTTGTCTCTGAGCAGAACTTCCTCTTCATTGAAAAGCAAAAGAAATTACTCATTGACCCAAGAAGACTTGGACTCCCATTGAAGACCAGAGAAACCGTGTGCTTATTGTAACTACACGGTTTCAACCCTCTCTCTCTCTCTCTCTCTCTCTCTCTCTCTCTCTCTCTCTCTCTCTCTCTCTCTCTGTTGGCCACTACTTATATCTCCTCTTTTCTGAGGCTGTTTGCTTTGCTTGTTCTTGTTGATTTCTTGGCTGATCTTGAGAAGTTGTATTTTTTGTGAGTTTTGGCTGTCTTGCTTCGTCTACATATCCATATCTGCTTTGTTCAGGTAACATTAATTAAGCTAAAGCATATGCAGTTTCTAGTTCACTGCTGTAGTGATGAGGCTTTTCAATGCCAACACAGTTGTTTTACATGTTGAAATTTGTATTTTTGTTTGTCTCTGCGGTAATATCTTTTGTTAACATGAACCGTATGATATCTTTTTCATTTTTCAAGCCATTTATCATCATCTTTGTATTTATTCCATTGAGTGTTTGGATTTTTTGATTCTTTAATTGAGTAGGGTTTGCAGGAGCAGCAGATTGCCAATGGAATTGAGCATCCAAACAGCCTCTGCCTTTCATCCTTCAGCTGCTCAATGGAACAGTTTCAGGTACTACAAGGAAAAACCCATTTGGCAACTAAATATATTTGGTCGCCTAAGTATGTTTTTGGTCCATGATTAATAGTGCCGATGAAACTTTCGTCACAATCGAGTCGCCGTAGAAGGCTCGTCGTAGATACTTGAAACATCGACCAAAAACTATTTTGGTTTCTGATTCTCATAAGGAACCAATAATTCTCGTCGCCCATTCCTCACAATTTCGCCGTTGATCCCTTTGCCTCATTGGCGCACAAAGTTTGCTAAATGGCCCGAAAGTCCAAGGGATTGGCGACCTAATAAACATTTGGTTGCAGTTTACCTTTGGCGTCCTGTAGTTTTGGTCTTAAACATTTGGTCGCAATTTACCTTTGGTGTCCTATAGTTTTGGTCTTAAAAAGTGTAAACTTTGATCGCTAAAGGTATCTATGAACCTTGATTTATTGGCGACCAAACAAAAATGTGGTCTTGGTTTATATTTAATGTCAATATTTTTGGTCGAAGAAAATCTGTCTACTTTCAAGTTTTTGTCTCAAATACTGAATTATTTTGTCGCCAAGGATGTTGATTTTGAGGTTTTTATTTTTAAAACTAAAAAATATATTTTATTGAATATTAATAATATGGTTTTTTTTTTCTTTTTCTATAATTAAATTAATATAGTTTTGAATTTTTGTTTGTTAAAATTGCGGAATTTATTCAATTAAGAATTAAAGTTTACATCTCTTGCTAAAACATTAGAGAGCCATACTGAGCACAATGAATCCCAGCTACATGTACTGACACATCCCGAATTGGCTCCGCCGTAACATGATATTGTCCGCTTTGGATCCTCTGCTCTCACCGCCGTGTTTTTAGGAACTCACGAGCAAATTCTCAGTGGGTCACCCATTCTGGAATTGCTCTAGCCCAAACTCACTTAACTTCGGAGTTCCCATGACTCCGAAGCCAGTGAGCTCCGAAAAGGCCTCGTACTAGATGGAGGTGGGCATGTATATATAAGGCACATCACCCCCTTTCCGTTGGTCGATGTGGGATGTTACAATCCATCCCCCTTAGGGGCCCGACGTCCTCGTCGGTACACTCGCACCACACGGCAGAGTGGCTCTGATACCATTCTGACACATCTCGGATCGGCTCCTCCGAAACACGATATTGTCTACTTTGGGTCCCCTGCCCTCACAGTTTTGTTTATGGGAACTCACGAGTAACTTCCCAATGGGTCACCAATCCTGGGATTGCTCTAGCCCAAACTCGCTTAACTTCGGAGTTCCCATGTCTTTGAAGCCAATGAGCTCCTAAAAAGCCTCGTGCTAGATGAAGGTGGGCATGTACATATAAGGCACATCACCCCCTCTCCGTTGGTCGATGTGGGATGTTACATGTACCTCCAACTCTAGAAAAATACAAAGCAACCTCATGTGCTGCTTTGTTGCATGTTCGCGAAGTATATCTTAAGTCTACCCACTGAAATTGAGGAGCCAAGACCTGAATATCAAAGAGGAAGCCTTTAATGTCTACGACTCCCTTACACTTACCTTGAATCAGTCGTATAATCTCTTTAGAATCAGATTCCACCTCTATCTGTCTCAACCCCTGAAGACAGGCACCCGAAGATTCCCGAATGGCCTCCGCTTTGGCCACTAGTGCTATTCCCTAGCAGGGTAATCTTGTGACACCAGCTCGCAGAAGCTTACCACAGTCATTGTGAAAAACACAGCCTGTCCCGCTGCTTTTAGTATGCGCCACCCATGCCCCATCACAATCTACTTTAATCATTCCATGGGAAGGCTTATGCCATAACAATCGTGGCAATGCAAGTATTTCTAGCGGCCTTGGGAGCTGAGAGACCAGCGGTTTAACCTTTAATTGAGCATCTCGGTATTCATTTACCTGCAATATCAAACATCCAACCAGTTCTATGGGATCTAAAGGCTTGTTGTCGAAAACCACATCATTTCGCCCTTTTGAAAGTCTCCATATACCAAACGCTAGTAATTGAAGAATCTCCTCCTTCCTCATACATTGCTCCAATTTCTTGAGGAATAGCGCCCAATACTCCAGGAAATCCACACCCTCTATTCATTGCATATCTAGCTGTAACGGACTTGCAAACCAAAAAGGTTTGGCAATCTGACATCGGAAAAAAATATGGACCTGGGTTTCTTCCTCTTGGCCATAGAAAGGGCAACCATTTTCTACATCAATACGTCGACTCCGTAGATTACCCCTAACGGCTAGTATATTACGACAGCATCGCCATAGGAACAAACGAATTTTAGGAGGTGCCTGAAGAGCCCATAGGCTTTTCCCTAAACCACTTTGGGCTATTGGGTTGCTACTTTCACCTTCTTCCTTCCTCCCCAATTCACCATTCCACCGCAACGTGATTGCCAGATCATACCCAGATTTCACCGTATAGAGCCCATGTTTAGTAAAATGCCATACCCGTCTGTCCAGGCAACCCCATCAACTAATTGGCAAGGCTAAAATATGCTGACGTTCATCTTGGTTAAAATAAGTTTCAATAAGGTCCCTTCTCCATGTCATTGAGGCATGATCGATTAATTCCACCACTCATCGAGGCATGTTGGGGTGTCTAGAATAAACCTTGTAAGTATAAGGTTTGGGCAGCCATTTATCTTCGCAAATATTCACGCTCTCGCTATTGCCAATCCTCCATTGTAAACCTGCCTCCAGTACATTTCGTCCCCGTATAATCCCCTTCTAACCCATGAAGCACCTCTACCCAATCTGACTGCCATAAAATCTAACCCATAGAAATATTTATCATGCAAAACTTGAGCCAACAGAGAATTTAGGTGTTGTACAAGACGCCATCCTATCTTAGCCAACATAGCAAGATTGAAACAAATTAAGTCTCGAAACCCCATGCCACCAGCATACTTCAGTAAGCTAAGACATTGCCAACTAACCCAGTGAATTCCTTTTTTTTCCTTATGGCTTTTCCACCAGTATCTTGCTATGTCCTTTTCAATCTCCTTACATAGAGTAATCGGCATTTTGAAACATGACATGGCATAGTTAGGCATTGCCATCGCCATTGCCTTAATTAGAATTTCCTTTCCCGCTTGTGATAAAAATAGCTCAGACCACCCCGTCAGTTTCTTGCCAATTTTCTGTCGCACTTCCTCAAAAACCTATCGCTTAGAAGCCCCAAAATCTGCATTAAGTCCCAAATACCGTCCAAACCCATCATGCTGTTGCACTACTAAAATATCCGCCACTTTCCTTCAAGTTCGTCTTGGACAATTACTACTAAAATACAATGAGCTTTTTCAAAATTTATAGCCTAGCCCCAGCCCTTTTCATAGCACTCCAAAATATACTTCAAATAGCGAGCCTCTTGCTTCCAGTGTTACAAAACAAGGCAGAGTCATGTGCATAAAATAGGTGCGTGATGCTGACTCCTACGGGGTGAAAACGAAAACCCCTCAAAACTTGCCTATCTTCGAAACAACGAATCATTGTCGATAACCCTTCCACACAAATAAGGAACAAGAAAGGAGAGAGAGAGTCTCCTTGACAAAAAGTAGGAGCAAAGCCTAACTATCGCATCATAACCTCCAGGAATGCCCATTCAACACTGTCATATACTTTGTGGCCATATCGATTTTCAATGCTAATCCTTGGTTATCAGTCCCTTTCCTCAACTTTAGTGAATGTAAAATCTCATGCACAATGAAGATATTATCAGTAATCAATCACTCCTCTACAAATGCCGACTGATTGATGCTCACCACTTCCGTAGTACCTGCTTCATTCAATCCGTAAGCACCTTGGAGATAATTTTATATAACACGTTACATAAGGCAATAGGTCTCCATTACGTCATTCTTCCGGGGCTGGCAATTTTGGGGATTAAGACTAAGTGAGTGTGATTTAGCTTTTGCAACATCTTTCCTAAGTGCAAAAAGCTTTGGACTACTTCCGTAATATGTGCCCTAATCTCTCCCCCGAAATGTTGAAAACAAAGTTCCAGTAAACCCATCATGTTCTGGTGCTTTAGAAGGGTTCATGGTCTGTATCGCCATTTTTATCTCCTCCACAGACGCAGGTTTAGTCAAAGCAACGTTGTGCTGATCATGTACGTGGCGCTCAACACATTCTACAATCTCCATAATATTTGTCAGATTACTTGTCTGATAGAGCTGCGAAAAATAAGATATAGCAATATCTTTTATGTCCTTCTCCCCCTCCCACCAAGTTCCTCTTGCATCTTCCAACCCTTGCAACCTATTAGCTATCCTCCTAATCAAAACTTTAGAATGAAAGAATTTAGTTTTTTTTCCCCCCCATCTTGTAACCACTGTATGCGAGATTTTAGCTTCTAATAAGCTTCCTCATCCTTTAGCGCACCCTTGAGTTCTAATTCCAAGCCTCGAACTCATTCCCCATCAAAATGCTGCGTTTGATACTCTTCACGTAACGCCCCCTTTAGTACATCAATATGCAATTGTGAGCTCTGCCACTCTCGCTGTCGCCAATCCAAAATCCCTTTTTCTAGCCCACTGTAATTTATGAAATACCTACAAGCTTCGTGAGCCCCTAAACTGCTTCCTCCATCTCTCTTGAACTACTTGACGAAATCCATCATGGGTTATAAATGAACCGCTTCCGCCACTGCTTTGGGACACCTTGAGTTTGTAGTAGTAATAGAGCATGATCTAACCCCTCCACAATAAGATGATGCAATTTCATAGGGGATATAAATTAATCCACTGATCGGTTGCAAGGCCCCTATCCAGTCTCTCTTGAATTCCACCATCCGCCCTTTGATTTCTCCAAGTGAATGGATAACCAACAAAGCCAAGATCCAATAGCCCGGTATCCGAAACAAATGTACGAAAATCTTGCATACTCCTCACTCGCATTCACTCCTTGTACTTGCGGTCCAGCATACACAAACTATTGCATCACATTCTCACTACTCTTATCAGCCCAGGATTGCTCATCCTTTTCTCCCCAACAAGGCTGCATTCCAAGCTTCCTCCCTAATTCTATGATTCCTTTTTTCCTCTTCACGAGTACCTCGAATTCTTTTTGCCACCGTGCCACTCTTAGAAGAAGCCTCCCAATTTGCAGTATTGTAATCTTTCCAATTGTTCTCTATCTCTTCCATCCCCACTCCAGGAATCCCGCTCCTCCCGATGCCTTGGCGTTTCCCAGCGCCTTCGTCGTTCATATCCCACCCATCTTGTCATGGTGTCAGCTGAAGAGTCAGTCTGCGACCGCCGGGTATTAGTGCGTAGTCTTCTACCTCTCATATCTTCCTCAGCTTCCAATCCTGAGAAAGCCATTAAGCACTCTGAGGACACCCCGCCTTCCCCTTGCTGTTGTTCAATCTTCTCCACACAAATTGTAACATCTCGACCTAAATTTAAAGGATTCAATATTTTAATTAATTTAATAAATTATGAAATTACAATTTTGGTCACTTTTTAATCCGGAAGGATTTTGGGGAAATGAGTTGCACCATTTCGTAGACATGCGGCACATCCAATTCCGAGTTATAACGAAGAAGGAAAAGTCTGAAAACTAAAAGGATGTAAAAGGAAGTTTTAAATTTGTACTATAGCAAACAATTCCGCTACAGTAACCGGGCAGTTTTAAATGTTTTTTTTTTTTTTTAATGTTTCTTCCTCCCTCTCCTTTCGCAAGAAATAGCCCCTCCCCTTGTTACTATTCACCTGCTTGGTTTTTGGGCCACCACGGCCACGTCCGGCCACCATATCAGGCGGGACCGGTACCAAAAAGTCAAGCTCAACTTCCTCTTCCTACCCCACCCTTCAGCTGCCGCCATCACTGCCTTTTGTAGCCGAAAAAAGCACAAAATCGTCTGATTTTTACGTAAAGTTTACGACGTTCGTTCAGGTGATTCCGGCCACCAATTTCTTCAACTAGTATGTTTTCTCATCCTCTCAATGTGTTATAGCTGTTGGTTGGATTGTTTGGGATTAATTTTTGAGTTTTGAAACGTTTCTAAGCGATAGAAGTTTTGGCCGGTTTCAGCCTCCTATTTCGGCCACTTCTGTCGACTTTTTGGAATAGGTCCAAGAACAAAAGTTGCTCCACTATATGTCCTAATCATGTAGGTATAAGTCCTGACTGGCGGTTTGGAGATTTTCTGATCATCGGTATCGTTCTGGACACCCATGTGTTGCCAGAGCGTGTGGCGGCACATGGGCACTGTTTGGGTGACCCTCTTGGTCCTAAATTGATCCTCATGTTGTCCCGAGCAGGACGGTATGCTCGGATTTCTTTTGGGTACTGTTTGACTGTTGATCAGATATCGCATAATAGGCGATATCCGAGTTTAATATGTTTGGACTGTTGGATCATTTTGGTTTTCAAATATGTTGATCTAGGCACTTCTGGGATTGTATAGGGAGTCACGGATCGAGAATCGGAGTCTCGAATACTCCGGTTCAATAATTTAAGTTTAGATAAATGATAACCGTCCTATCGGGCGATCGTGAGCAATCCGACAGTTCGATTTGGACCAAACTAGAAAGACATGTCTATTAAACCGTGTTGAACCCATAGGAACTTTCGGATCGAAAATTGGAGGTCGTGGACCCCACGGGCCCGGTTCACCAAGATTGGGTAGTTTGACCTCCCGGTTGACTGTGAGTCTTTCGAGGTAGTTTCACCTTTCGAGAAGTATTAGAACGATCATGTAAATGAGCCTTCACTGTTATTTGAATTATTTTGGGGTCTTTTGGAATTTATGCTTTCGTGAGTGGACTTTGTTTTGAGAGTGCATTGTTTTTACCGATTGAATTAATATGCATTAAATATGGATTGCTTGATTATGGATGGATTTTGAGTTATTATAATATTTTAGGGTATTCCCGGATGTTATTTCTGATATTCGAAGATCATGTGTTATTGGAAGTGATGGGATCTCTTGGAGTTGTTGACTTATTTAGTTATTTATTTACCTATTATTATTAATATTATGATTATTATAAAAGTACTTGACTGAGTGTTATTAGGTGATTTAATGTTTATAAGTTACTATGAAATTAGATTTCGACGTGAGTAATAAAGTAATTAAATATCTAAGTACATGTCTATATTTAATATTTATACATATATATATACTCCGTGCTTTAAAGATGATGAATCATGGATGTTGGTTTTTATCAAAATGTGGTGAATATTTTAAGTGTAATTGAGAATCAATATATTGGAAAGTTGATATAAAAGGTCGAAAAATGGATTGTGAAATAAGGGAAAATTTATGATGAGTTTCATACTGCAGTTTTCAAACCTACCACATGAGTACCCCCTAGCTGCCTTGTAACAGTTTTGTCATTTATGATAATGCCCCATGAGTATCGGGGACGCCTAAACCGTGTGGTCCGAGGATTGCGGCTCGGGTTGACTTGGTGTCTCCGAGGCCTGTGAGGATTGCGGCTCGGGTTGACTTTGTGTTCCCGAGGCTTGCGAGGGATGTGGCTCGGTTGACTTTGTGTTTCCGAGGCCTGGGAGGATGTAATTGATAGGATACTTGGAATTGACGGAATAATATTGGAATTGACGGATTATTACTAGAATTGACGGATTAATATTGGAATTGATTGTATTAATGAAATTGACGGATCAGGAATGAGGGTACGCCTAGGTGGAGATTATTTAAGTTTGGTGATGTTGTAAGATAAAATTTTCAATTTTATTTTGGTATTTATGGGTAAAGTTTTTAATATATGTTTTTCTACTTAAGAAACAAGGATTAAGAGTTTCTAAGTTTTAAAGATTTTTTATAATTCATGATTATTTCCTTAAGTGAAGTTTTATTCTACTATGTTGTTATTTGATTTTATATGCCGGTTATTTTTCTCCTTGTGTTTCTTTCCCAATTTAAAAGTAATTCTCCTTTCATTGTTTTCTTCTTTCTTTTCAATTTCCTTTCACATTTGATTTTTTTGAAAAACAGGAGGTAAACATAAAAGTTGAACGTTTAACTTGTTAACAAAACAAAGAGGAAGAACTACGTGTGGCTTGATCCCCTAGTAAGAGTACGTAGGTAGCATGGGGTCCCACCCAGGTGCAGCCACAAATTAAGGTTACTTTTGAAACTCCAATTTAGTCGTTTGGATTTAGTTTTATTTCTTTGGTTTTAGAATGAGACAAAGTTTTATAATTTTTTTTGTTGGGTTGTTAACCATTGCTTGATGGGAATAGAGAAGATGTTTTATGTTAATTATGGTGGGCATGCATAATTTAGTTTGAGTTCATTATTTGCAATGATAATCTCATTATCTGACTTAAGAGCTTCACTGGTGGTTCCGTTTGAAATTATTGAAAGCGAGAGTCCTAGTTTGTAAACTATTTGAAGGTTAACTTGTGCATGCTGAATGTTTGGAATTTTAGAATTGCGTTATTTATAGGTGGAAATTTTTTGGGAAACGAGCAATTTACAGGGGAGGCTCTGTCTAATTTTCGGCATAAGCCAAACTTGAAGAAAAAGAATTTAGGAAACTTAGCAGGTGCCGGGCACGCACAGGATTCGGCGCAGATTCCAAAGTGGAATTTGGTTCGGGTCCTGTCACAAACTCTGCTAGAGTGACCTAGGTACCCATAAATAAAACAGTATTTTGGGATGAACTCATATCGAAATTGCACCCAGATGAACTCATATCGAAATTGCCACGCATCAAGGGTTGGTCAATCGGCATCTGAATACGCACACGCAGAAAACGACTCATACACTCCTCCCCTTCCACCTGGTCCACCTCTACCGCTCGCCCCATCAGTGACCCAGTTTCCCGAGCCACCATAGTATCTTCATAACACGGATGCCATGGAGTTGTACCCATAACACTACATTACAAAGTTCCACCCTTCAAGCATCTATTCCAGGTCGAACC
Organism: Prunus persica; assembly: GCF_000346465.2. Classification (NCBI taxonomy): domain Eukaryota; kingdom Viridiplantae; phylum Streptophyta; class Magnoliopsida; order Rosales; family Rosaceae; genus Prunus; species Prunus persica. The sequence goes on from NW_018027156.1 coordinate 20,059, forward strand.
TCAGCTACAACCACTAGGCAATCTCGGAACATCCATGGTTCCATGTCCAAAACCCGAAGTTTATCCTTCAGTTCCCAAACCCCCCAATTTCCTTTATTGAGACAACCTTTGAACCTCTTCGCGGACGTGCAAAAACTCCCACAAAGTTCTCTCGACTTACAGCTTTGTGTGTTACAACCCTAGCCACCAATGTAAGTTGCGATCCCTTTAGTGGGTCAATGGATTCTGACTCGTCAGTACGAATACCAACACGTTTTTTCTCTGACAACCGTAGTTTTGCACCAAATCGCTTCTCCAATTCTTCCATCCTGTAGCTTAGATTTTAATTATTCATGCTACACATGCCACCACCCTCGTATAGATCTCACCTTGCTAAATGAGGTTTATCCACTGCTGTCAATTCAAGACTGATTGTGCTATCCTTGTATAAGATGAGAAGGCACAGACGTAGTAGCCAAGGTAGCATAGTCAAATTAAACCCTAGCCGCCTTTACCAAAACTCTACTCTCCTTTCGAAAGTCTCTTCGAAACAATATAATAATAAATAATAAATTAATATAGTTTTGATAAAACTTTGTTAAATGTCCCAAATAAAATTACCATAGGACTTTCTCAACTAAAAATTCTACAAAGTACACAACATATAGCACCATAAAAACATACCATACACTCCATGCAATATTTTCTTTTTAAAAAGAAAAGGGATTCATAAGCAAAATATAGTGACACAACATAATTCACAAAATCATGAGATAGAAATTTGGGGGAAAGAAGCATAAAATAGTGCGCTGGAATCTGAGCCACTCAGCTCAGCCGAGCAGAGCCAAGTAGTTGCTAGAAGCAGGTTGCCAACCAGTCCAGCTGAGTCAAACAGTCGAGTCGAGCTGAACAACCCAGCTGAACTTGACATCAGCAATCCCTAACTAGACAGCAGTGACCCCCTTCTCTCGCACATACCTACTCATGCTCCATTGAACATCCCTGAGGTAAGTCCTTCAGATCCCACTGCTTCTAAAAATATTGTTGAAATTCTGAAAAAATTACCTGCACGAGCAAACAGGGGAATACCACCAACCATATTCTCACCAAAAGCCAAGGTGAAATATGCCATTGTTGATTGTGGAGGGTGTATTCAATTTAGATTTTAAATGATTTTAAAATAGTTATAAAGTTGATGAAGTTTGTTGAATTTAATTGAGTTTGACTGAATTCTACAAACTTCACATAGATTTTGACTGAATTTGTGTATAGATTTTAACGGAGTTTGTTAGAATTTTATTATTGATTTTTGTGGAGTTTATAGCGATGGCGGTGGTGGTGATGGCAACGATGGTGGCGATGGTGGTTTGTGGGGGACGTAGTGGTGGAGGAGGTGGCGGTGGTGGAGGCGGTGGCGGTAGCGATGGCTGTGGCAATTATGGGGATGATGTTGGCAGTGGCTGTGGTGGTGGAGACGGTGGGCCTGATAGTGGGGGTGGTGGAGGTGGGGGTAAGGGTGGTGGCGAGGTGATGGAGGTGGCAGTGACGGTACTAGTACTGGCGGGTGGTGGTGGAGGTGGTAGTGTTAGTGGCGGTAGCAGCGGTGGCGATTATGGTGATAGTAGAAGAGGTGAAATCATATCTTGAGAATAAAAATAATATATTTATCAAAATCTCTAAGGGGAAGCAAAGATTTGTCATGGCCTAAAATTAGTCTATTATCGAACGCCCCTTTTTGTATTTCCTTTAAAATCAATGAGTTTTTGAATACACCCAAACTTTTATGAAGTCTTTTAAAGTCGTGATTGAGTACATCCGAAGCATGTCTCTACACACAGATTATCTCCACAAGCTAAAGCATTTGTCAGTCAGATGGAAGGAATTAAAATTCTTAACAGATTGGAAGAAGCTTTGCAAGACCCAAAATGGGTGGAAGCAATAAATGTGGAGCCACTAATAAATAGATACATATATTAGTATTTAAATAATTAAATAATTATAAATATCAATACGGGTTTCCGTCAGGTTGGGGATATTGTTACCCGTTCTTTTAACCAACGTTAGGAACGGATCGAATTGGAATAATTAAAAATAAAAAAAAATTATTTAACCAAACCATTGGTATGGTACAGTCAGTACACGGATAATTCACATGAGATGCCCACCCCTACTCCTAAATATCGAAGAAATGGGCTTAGCCCTAAACCCAGTCTATGACTTGTCTCCCTCTTGAATCAACCCAAATATAGAAGAAAAGTGAGCAAGTAGAATTCTATAGTGAGGGCCTTATTTAAAGCTCTTAGATGAGACCCTATCTTTTAACAGTTGGATCAAATTGGTTAGTTTGATCAAACGGTTAAGATATAAGGCCCTATGAGGCCCTCACTATAGAATGACTCAAGCGAGCAAAGCGCTCGAACTGATCTGAATCGAGAGAAAATGATGAGCGAATTAGAATAGAGAGAAAGAGCTTGAGCTTATTGTGGAAAAACTAGAGTCTAGACGGTATGATAGTTCAGTTTGGGTTTATGTAAAGTTATTGGCCTCTTTTTTCCACAAATAAAAACATGGTTAGTATATACATAATTGTAAAAATAAAAAAAATAAAAAAAAATATTGAAATGAATCTGTAAAAAAAATGCAATACATATGTCAATTTTGGGATGGGCCCATTTCAGCCATTTAGTGGCCCGACACGAGCCCGGCCATGTCCTAGGGTCGTGGGCTGTCGCCGGGATTTAAGATTTTTATAAATGGGCGGGCCCGACATGGCCCATTTATTAAATGTGCTAACTCTAAATGGGTCGAGTCGACCGACATGACCCGTTTAACACATCTAGGTGTAACACTTTCGAGTTGCAACTTTTGAGTTTCATTTTTTTCATTCATATTCAATGATGACATCAAGGATCATCACTAAGCTTTTCTTAAGATTTTATTTTGCAAAATACATAATATATTACTTTCATCTAATTATAGCGTAAAGAGTTTGAAGTAATGAAAAAAAATGTTTAAAAAAAATTAATATATCTCTACCAGCAAGTTGTTGCTCCATATATTTTTTGACCCCTTATTTAATTATGTCAGCGAGAAAATAATTAAACACAATCGAACGAGAATGGAAACATGGTCGTCCTTCTTGGTGTGTATTCGTGCGGCGTGCTAGTTCTCAATCTTGTTGATGGCCGTGAAAACAAAGAGAGTTATGTTGTTCGCCTTAGTCTTGACTCCGTTAAACAATTAGGGTTGTGTTTACCCTAAAAATATCTACAATAGAGATAGGCTTGAGATGATGTAAATTGCAAGCGTGCTACTATTAGCAATGTAAAAACCCTAATATCTAGAAAATAAATAAATAGCTAAATACACTACAAAAAAAGTAGTCATTTGCGACCAAATTTTTCCGAGGGACTTCAAATATCGTCGGAACAAACACTATTTCCGACAACAAAGTACCATTCGTCGGAAATACGTCAATGAGGTGTTCACCATTTCCGACACCCGAATTGCCCTTGGAAGAGAGTTCTTTTGCTGTTGGAAATAACTATTTTTTAGCGGGAAAAATTGGCGCCACATTTATTTACGACCAAAGGCATCCTCATCGGTAATAGTTGTGCTTTCTTCCGACGGAATGTTCATGTTGTCGGAAACCATAACCATTTCCAAGGGAGCTTTGACGGAAATTAGAGGTCGTCGGAACTGATTATTTATTTCCGAGTGCAATCAGTAGCTTTCGCAAAAGGATGTCTATTTGAGAGGGCATCTAGTGGTTGTCTGAAAAGACTATCTAGTACCCAATTTATACTTTTCCCCCATTCCAATGTTTTTTTCTCTTAATATTATTACTATTACGATCATCTAATGTTATATGTGTTTACTTTCTTTGTATTGACAGTAAAAAGGGGTTTCAAACTTGACAAATTTTCACCATTTGAAAAAAAATCAATACACACTAGCCAATGATTAATTGGTGTAATGTGTGGTTACTTTAAATTTATGTTCTTTTTTATATACTAATTACTAAGTTAAACTTAAATGAAGTTTAAATGTCCAATTTCAATAAATTATAAATTCATCATTTGCTTATAGTTCAATGCAATGTTTTAGTTATACATGTACACTATATATATCAATAGTGTTTTTTATTATCATACAAATAAATTTAGACACATATTTTCACTACTACAAAAAGTGAAAAAGACGACCAGAAAACAACGACGGTCTAAGTGAAAACCGTCGTGGTTTATAAAAAGACGACGGTTCTAAAAACACCGTCGTGTAATACAACCTTAGACAACTAAAAAATGGAGTTTCAAATGGCTGTTCAAAAACAACGACGTACATAATTAAACAACCGACGTCTATTTGAAACAGATTTCCTCAGTGTAAAATCAATGCCAACAAAGAACGGCAGAAGTTATGAATCGACCGACGTAGAAAGTAAAGACGACGATTTCAATAAAAACTGCCGTTTTTACTCATAAAATAACACGACGAGGTTTTCGTATAAGACGCCGTATAATTACAAACAAATCCACGGCTTTAAAATACAAAATATCGCCGTATTAAATTAATTTACAACGACGGAAAATATAAATATATCGACGTCATTCTCGTATAGTTCTACTACGTTATCTTTAAATCGTACAATAAAATTTATCGTCGTATTTATTCATTTTATACGTCGTACCTTTAATTTTAACGGTCGTCTTAATAAGAATTTTTGTTAACAATTTTTTTCTTTGATTTTCTTATCCTACGTCGGTAGATCTACTTAATGACAAGAATTGAAATAACCACGACGGTTTATATAGAACACCGCCGACATAATCAGTTTTGTCTGAGATCCCAAGGGTTACGAAATCTTACCAGATGGAACTCTGTTCCACATCATAATCTTAACAGATGACACAGATTTGCAAATATTGCGTCGTGTTAGTTTACAAATTCTAGAACATTAATTTCCCTCATTTTAAATTTCCTCGGGAAAGAAAAATCTATTTATCACGCTTTGGAATTGAAAACTAAAACTGAAAGAATACGGGAAAAAAAACTCCATTTATAATTTAAAATTAAAATCCACGTCGGTTGTAGTACACTTAACGACGTTTAACAAAATAATCTACGTCGGTAATTATAAATCTACCGCCATCGTAACTTAATATAGACGACGAGAAAAGACGACGGTAGAACAGAAAACCGCCGTTGTTTCAGTTTCTTTAACATATCTTTCTGCAGGACTTGTGTAGTTCAAAGCATTGACAATGTCTTCATCATATCTCCCAGAAACTACTGATTCAATTGCTCATGCTTTAGAGGCCATCTGAAGCCATTTCTATTCTTTATCGCATTCTTGAAACCCATCTTCTTCTTCTGAAGCTCTACGGATAAAGGAAGAGGCTATCACAATAAATCCGACGGATCTTCTTAGGCAAGAAAATCAAGCAGAGGATCAGGCACATCTGATCTTCAGATTTCCCTGAGAAGCGAACTTTCCTTCGACAGCGAGTGGAGGCCAGGCTTGCATCTCTTTTGATGGAAAGCAAGGAGTATTCAGAAGCACTAAGTGTCCTATCAGGCTTGATCAAGGAAGTGAGAAGGCTAGTTGACAAGCTTCTTCTTGTGGACATATATTTGATGCGAGTAAGCTCAATTTCTCTTTGAGAAAACATCCAAATTATTATCTTTGAGACATGAGAGACTGAGAGAGGAAGAACTTGGAACCTTAAATGTAAACCGAAAATGAATGAAAGCGACAAATTTATAGAATAAATTTTTAAAACCAACGGCGGTCCTTACAAACAAACCGCCGTTTAAATTGTAAAATCAACGTCGGTATGATCGACGTATATTACAGAAATCCACGTCGGTACATTAATAAAAACGACGTGTTAAATAATATACCATGACGCGAGTTATTACTTATGTACTTTAATTTTTGAGTTTACTACGACGGTACCTACAAACTACTGTCGTATTTATTTACCACGTCCGAAGTTAAATGTACCGTCGTATTTTGTAATTTATACGTCGTAGTTATATGTAACCGCCATATTATTTTTTTGAAATGGTTTTATATGTAAGCAACTTTTCGTCTACTTGACTTACACATTTGTTGTTTTTATATTCTTATTTTATTTAAATCTGTCATCCAAAAAAGAAACTTTACATATTGCAGAATATTAATTTCCTTCGTTTTAAATTTCCTCCGGAAAAAAAACTCTATTTATAACGCACTGTAATTGAAAAATAAACTGAAAGGTCACGGGAAAAAAAATTCTATTCATAATTTAAAAATTAAAATCCACGTCGGTTATATTAAACCTAACGACGTTAAATGAAATGATTCCACGTCGAATGAAAAATATTGCGTCGTTTTAGTTAAAAACGACGTAGTTAAATGTAACCGCCGTATTATTTTTTTGAAATGGTTTTATATGTAAGCAACTTTTCGACTTACACATGCACTGTTTCCAAACCCGATTAAAAATTTCAATCTCCCAGAGAAACCTTTTCGTCTTTTTTCCTTGTCAGAGCATTGTCAGAGTTTCTCATCGTCTTCCTCTCGTCTTCTTCGTCGTCTCTGAACTTAAACATCGATCATCTTCCTCTTGCTTTCATTGCACGCAAAAGGTAAGCTTTCATTTTCACTATTTTGGTTACTGTTTTGCATGCTCATACGTTTTTTGTTTGAAAAATCTTTTTACCTTTTTTCTGGCCAAAATCATTTTACTTCTTTCCAAGTTTGATAAAATATACAGACAAAGAGAGAAAGTTTCCAACTTTGAAGACAACTACATCAACTAAATAAGACGACGGTAGACCACGACGGTTCGTCAGTTGTTCTAGCGTCGTCTGAAAATTGACAAAGTTGTTTTTAAAATAATAGTCTTTTTTTATATGCTTGTTTAATTGCAGGTTTGATTTCGCTGAACAATGGTTTTTGTTTTTCCCTTATTTGATAAAATATAAAGAAAAAGAAACTAGGGTTGGTATCTAATATAGACGATAAAATATAAATAATAGTTTACCACGACGGTGTATTACTATTGACGTCGTGTGAACATATATACCACGACGTTATATAAATAATGGTTTTAAACATTTATTACGTCTGAGATTATTTCATTGCGTCGTCTAAAATCATATCATACGTCGTATTTTTTTAATACCGTCGTTTGTGTTCTTAATGTTTTCCTGAAATATTTTCACTTGCAGTTTTGTCTGTTAAAATGGTTTCTCAACAACAAACTAAGGATTCTGGCTCCAAGAAGCTTGGAATGGTAGCTCCTCAAGATAAGTCTTCGAAGGAGATGAAGTCTTCGAAGAAGATGAAGTTTGCTTCATCATCTGCTGAGACAGAACAAACCAGCCAGACAACAATCTCAGATGATTCAAAGACTGGTCGAGGTATGAGCACAATGCCTCGTGTTGTGAAGAGAAAGCTTCAGAAACTGAGGCCAATTGTTGAGTACAATAAAAGGGGGAAAGGTGTTGGCCAAGCACATATTGAGATGCAGTCGTATATTGGTGTGTTGGCACGCTCCAGGATCCCACTTGTGGACAAGAAATGGTCCCAAATCCCCAAGGATATAAAGGAGCAGATTTGGGAAGCAGTTGACATGGCTTTTGTCGTAGGCCAAGGGGGCAAGACCTCTGTTTTAGCTTCTGCTTCCAAGAAATGGAAGGATTTCAAGTCTACACTAACGAGGCATTATATCCTTCCATACACCAATGACAGGGAGAAATTAAGCCAACCCCCTGAAACATATAAATTCATAGAGAAAGCACAATGGGATGCCTTTGTAG
>NW_018027157.1:0-794 GCF_000346465.2 Prunus persica
TCTACTATTTTATACTTTGACACCTCATCAACTCATATATAGCAGCCCTTGATACATTAAAAAAAAAAAACAAATAAAAATACCACTTCAGCAGGCATGGGTTAGGCCGGTTAACAGTGAGTCTGTCCCTTTACACTTAAGTTCGAATTCTCCTTCTATAATTTAGATTAATTTAGAGTACTTTAAACTATTACTTATATGTTTATATATATTAAAAAAATATCATTTGATTCAATTTTTGTACATAAAATAAAATTATGGACTCATAGCAGCCCTTGGTACATTAAAAAAAAGATTAAACAAAAAAACAGCAGCCCACTAATAGATGTTCCACTATAAATAGCACAATACAACACCTCTTCAACTCATAGCAGCTCTTGATACATTCAATTAAGAGCACATTGATCATTTCCTCGCACTTAGGAATAAAATGTCTGCTCAAGTTTTAGCTCCATCCCAAGCTCAAAGCCCAAATGCGATTCCTGATCATTTTAAGCGACGTTCAGCTAATTTCTCTCCCAGTACTTAGGGCGATTATTTTCTGTCATATGCTTCTGTGGTAGGAAATTAATTAATCCTAACAATTATTTATGGGCTAATAATACTCATCATGTGCTATAGCTGCGTCGTATATCTTGAATATTTTATTATTATAAATTAATTTTGATAACTTCCATGCACCATGAATGAAGGTCATACTTTCCTTAATATCCTTTTCAATTTGTTCGTGTAGGAAACAGATATCAAAGCAGAGCAAGATGTCCAAGAACTGAGGGAAAAGTGAAGGGGATGAT
>NW_018027157.1:1107-25707 GCF_000346465.2 Prunus persica
TGTTTTGTTTTATAATTCTAGATTAATTAATTTTCTTCTTCTAATCATGTACACATTTTGGTGGAGCTAGCAGACATTTTCAACAAGTTCAAGGACGATGACGGGAAATTTAAGGAAACACTTGTGGATGATGTAGTAGGACTGTTGAGCTTGTACGAAGCCACACATCTTAGGATGCATGGAGAGGATTTACTGGATGAGGCGCTCACCTTCACCACAACTCATCTTGAGTCAGTGGAAGCACACCGTTTAAGCCCCTTGCTTGCAAAACAAGTAACCCATGCCTTGTATCAACCATTCTGGAAGGGCTGCCAAAGGCTAGAAGCAAGGCGTTACTTGGCTATCTTTGAGGAGGAACCTCATCCAGCAAATGAAACTCTCCTAACTTTGGTAAAGTTGGATATAAACCTAGTGCAGCAAGTCCATCAGAAAGAACTAAGTGAAATTTCAAGGTTAATTAATATACATACATACATATATATTAGTGTTCATCAGTATACTAATTAAGTTATTATTATGTAATTAAATGATAAATTCAGGTGGTGGAAGGATTTGGACTTTGTAAACAAGCTTCCTTTTGCAAGAGACAGAGTAGTTGAGTGCTACTTTGGGGCTCTGGGAACCTATTTTGAGCCCCAATATTGCTTTGCTAGGACATCATTAAGCAAAGTTTTTGCTGTGACAGCCGCTATTGATGACATTTATGATGTGTATGGCACACAAGAGGAGCTAGAGCTCTTTACTGAAGCTGTTGAAAGGTGTATTGAAATCGAAACCCAATTAATTTATAAGTTGTTTAGATTAGTCATTTATCCTTCTCTAAATACTGAATAAGTCATCACTATAACCATCGGCGGTCCTGAAATCTTGAGGGCTTTATGTGAAATTTAAGCCCTCACATAATCTAATATAAAAATACTAAATTTCTTTTTGCCATAACATAATGTTATAAAACTATTTTTTTATAACTAAAATTTATCATCAATTAGCATGTAATAACAAATACAAATCAATAAATTCATAAACTTTTTAATGTTTTTCTTTGATAAAATTAAATATTAGTACATTTGATAAAAAAAAAAAAGAGTTCAAGAGAAAGAAGAATGAATGAATATTATATCCAGTAGTCAATTATCCTTCTCTAATTACTGATTAAGTCATCACTAGTCTATATCTTATTATTAACTTATTTTAATCATCAGGTGGGACATCTCAGCTTTGGACCAACTGCCGGAGTATATGAAAGTTTGTTATGGAGCAATGTTGGATGTATACACTGAAATCGAAGAAAAGCTTGGAAAAGAGGGAAATTTATATCGCATCCACTATGCGAGAGAAGCACTAAGCCTCATTAATATTTTTTAGATTACAGAGTTGCAAGACCATTAATTAGTATTCTAGTTAATTTCCAAGTTTATATATGCACAAATAGTAGTTGATATCTTACATTTCTTTGGGTCGGGCTTCAGACCTATCTAGATAGATTTGAGTATGTGCTTGACTCGGTCCGATCCAAATAAAAAAAAGGCCAGGGAATATAAGTTTTTTTTTTTTACTTTTTGGGTTGGATGCTCTTAATTCTAATAAAATATAAATTCTCATGATATTATTGCATAGAAAGTAATTACAGATCATATCTTGATTTCGTAAATGAAATGTCAAGTTAGAGGTTACTCTGATGAAGCCAAATGGCTCCACCAGAAATACACACCAACAATGGATGAATATATGGCAGTAGCACTTGGTACATCCTACATGATGCTATCAACCACGTCCTTTATTGGAATGGGAGATATTGTCACAAAAAAGTCCTTGGATTGGGTTCTCAGTGACCCTAAGATTGTGAACTCTTTATCAATACTTGGCAGACTCATGGATGACATGAAGTCCCACAAGGTACATATTAACATAAATGCAACCTTTTCATTTTTATTTATTTCCCCATACCCCCTTTTAACCCTAAATTCATGTCTATATTGACGTAGTTTGAGCAAAAGAGAGGACATATTGCCTCAGCTGTGGAATGCTACATGAAAGAGTATGGTGCCACAGAAGAAGAGACGATAATCGAACTCCGAAAACAAGTAAATAAGGCATGGAAGGACATAAATGAAGAGTTGATCAACCTCACCACCATCCCTATGCCACTACGATTGAGAATTCTGAATTTTGCATGTACCAATTGTAACGACCCGGTCCTAAATAAATGTTTAATTATTAATTAAACATAATAAAAGATCATTTTGCCCTTAGAATATTTTATTAGGTTTAAAGTTGACTTTTTGACCGGGGAGAAATTTAGAAATTTCGACTATACCGTTGCATAGAGCACAGCGAGATGAGTTCATAGACACATGGTGGGCTAAAATCGGAGTTGTAGCAAGAGAGATACGATCAAAATACCCTCAGTGGCATAATCGTAAATATTACAAAAAGGGTTTAATAAAATCTGGTTTTTCTCTCTCTCTCTCTCTCTCTCTCTCTCTCTCTCTCTTCGATTTTCTCAGCTCCGGCCACGGCAAGGGTCGGCACCAGTCCTGTTCGCTTCGTCTCGACGCCACGGTCAGGACCCGCCCCTTTTCCCGGACGGAGAGCTCGAGATTTGCCAGCAATATCGACTGGTTTCTCTGGTTGTTCACGGCGTCGCTACGGTCGATTCCGACAGCCAACTCCAGCAACCGAGGTACGATTTCTCACCTATTCTTCACACTCTAGCTGCCTGTTGTGTAGGAATTGGACGATATTCATGTTTAGAAACTCGATTTAGAATTTAGGTTTTGGCCGAATTTTCAAAGTGAAATTTCAGCCACTTCCGCTGGTTTTTAAGGGTATGTCCAAGAACAAAAATGGTTCCAAATAGGGTGTTACACCTAGGGTAGGACTCTTGAGCCGTGATTATGAGTTTTTTCGACGGTGGGTTATCGCTTTGGACACCCATGCGCTGCCGGTGCGTAGGTACTGTAGAAAAGGGGCATTGTGTCCCGATGCGACCCTTTTGTTGTCTCGAGCGCATAGGTGTGCGCGGATTTCAATTTGAATACCATTTGAGTCTCGAACGGATATCGCATATTGTGCGTTATCCGGGTTCGATAGGTTTGAACTGTTGGATAGTCCTGAATTTATAATATGTTAATCTAGGCATTTCTAAGATCGTGTAGGAATTCAAGGATCGTGAATCAGATCCCCAGATGTTCCGATTTAATAACTTAAAGTTTATGTTTTACAATAATCGTCCGATTGTGCGATCGCGAGCGATCCAACCGTTAATTAGGACCAAAGTTGGGGGACGTGTATACTAAACCTTGTGGAACCTATAGGAACTTTCAGATCGGAATTTGGAGGTCATGGGCTCCGTTGACCCGTTTGACCAAGTATGGGGTAGTTTGACCCTTGGTTGACCGTGAGTCTTCCGGGATAGTTTCACCTTCGTAGGAGGACTAAAATGACCGTAGAGACAGGTCTTGATCGCTAGTTGAGTTATGTTGATTATGAGGGATTAGGATATTAATTTTATTATTTTAAATTGGGGAATTATGGGATGCTATATTGTGGTTGAGGTTTATGCTATTTTGGAAATTAATACATACATATATATATATATATATTATAAAGATATAAAGATGTTTGATTTCACTATAAGTACCATCCTGTGATTTTGAGGTCTCGCATGGCGTAAGATTTTCCGGCGTTGAGACACACCCCATACATGGCGTTGGATGTTCCGGCGTATGGGGAGATTTTGTGATTGTTAGGTCCCATGTGACGCAAGATTTTCCGGCGTGAGGACAAACTCCATAAGTGGCGTTGGATGTTCCGGCGTATGGGAGATGATATGATTGTTAGGTCACACGTGGCGTAGGATTTTCCGATGTGCTGACAGACCCCATATGTGGCGTTGGATGTTCCGGCGTATGGGGAGATTTTATGATTGTTAGGTCTCACGTGGCATAGGATTTCTCGACGTTGAGATAGACCCCATACGTGGCGTTGGATGTTCCGGCGTGGAGATTTTGTGATTATTAGGTCCCACGTGGCGTAGGATTTTCAAACGTGAGGACAGACCCCATACGTGGCGTTGGATGTTCTGGCGTATGGGGAGTTGATATGATTGTTAGGTCACACGTGGCGTAGGATTTTCCAGCGTGCTGACAGACCCTATACGTGGCTTTGGATGTTCCGGCGTTTGGGGAGATTATGTGATTATTAGGTCTCACGTGGCGTAGGATTTTCCGGCGTATGAGGAGATTTTGTGATTGTTAGGTCCCACGTGACATAGAATTTTCCGGCGTAAGGACAAACCCCATACGTGGCTTTGGATGTTCCAGCGTATGAGGAGATGATATGATTATTAGGTCACACGTGACGTAGGATTTTCCGGTGTGCTGACAGACCTCATACGCGGCTTTGGATGTTCCGGCGTATGGGGAGATTATGTGATTATTAGGTCTCACACGTGTCGTGGGATTCTTCCGGCGTGTGAGACAGGCCCCATACATGGCGTTGGATTTTTTTCGGCGTATGGGGAGATTATGTGATCATTAGGGAGATGAATGAAGGATTGTGGTATTGCATTGGAAAGAACTACGTGTGGCTTGATCACTCAGTGAGGGTATGTAGGCAGCCTAGGATAGTGCCTAGGTGCAGCCGCAGACTAAATATTATTTTTGAGATTGGTTCTGACCTTGTCATTGGTCCTGAAATTCGGTTGAAAACTAGATGACGTAAAGTGTATTTAGGCATTCATATTTATGTTTGAAATTATTACTTGCCTTGGTTAAGGTATTAGTTGACTTAAGAGCTCTGTTGGTAGTTTAGTTTCAGATTATTTGAAGGCCGGAGCCCGATTATGTGAATTGCATGGAATTATCTTGTGCATGTTGCCAGTTATGGATATTAAATGTGTTTTATGCAGGCTGAAATTTTTGGGATTGTTCAAATTACAGGGGAGACTCAGCCAAAATTTCGGCAGAAAGTCTCATGCCTTTATTCTGTTTTTGAATAAAGAGGCTACAGTTTTAGTAAGTGGGCCCGGCATCGGGGTGATGTCGGAATTTCCACAGAATTCGTCTTGGATTTCGAAAAATTCGGGGCGAGTCCTGTCACCAATGAACTTATGTACAAGCATGAAGATGGCTTTACTCATGCTGGAGTTGTACTTAAGGATCTTCTGGTGTCTTTGTTTGTCAACCCTGTGCCCATATAGGCCTAAAATAAAATTTGGTCTTCTTGTCTTTGCTATAAAGAATAAGGTCTCCACAAGTCATGTCTTTGCGTTTTGGTTGTAAAAAATAGTAATTTGTTTTGTTTTGGGTCATTTGTAGTCGTGGGCATTACTCAGAATAAGACTACACTATTTGTACTGTACTGACCTTTTGTTTGTCAGCCCATTTAGTACTTTAGATTTTATGTGTCATATAGATTAGTTTGCAATTGATGTTCTGAATAAAACAAAGTCGGGTTTGACTCCATATTGTATCATTCAGTAGTTATATTTTTACATTTCTACATTTCTTTTTTTATTGTTAACAATAGGAAAAAAAAAATGAAAAAACATGTCAAAAAACAAAAAAAGGAAACATGTCAAAAAACAAGCTTTCTTCAATATCAATCAAAAAAATTTGTAGTGTATGTTTTCACCCACTCAAAACAAAACAAAAAATATTCATGTCTTCTTCTTTCTCTTCTATTTTCTCAAATTGAAACATTAAAACTTTTATGAATTGGATTTATAATTGCCATTGCATGCTACTAGAGAATGAATTTTAGTTATTAAAAAAATTTATAATGGTATTACGTCATGGTAAATTTTTTTATAAATATTTTCATATTACATTATGTGAGGGCTCTCGTTTAAATTTTGCTCAGGGCCCTCAAAATCTCAAGGTTGGCCCTGCTCTCTATGCCCCTACAATACAAACTTTTATGAGCTGGACCAAAATACATGAGTTCCTCCGTATACATGTGTTACGTACGCATAGCCCAATCCACTTTTTAACTCCATAGCCTAAAAGCCGAACCTCTTTTTTACGAGTAATTTCTGTACGCTCCGAGTACACCATACATGTGACATGTGAAAATATTCTTCAATACACTTGTATTAGATGGTACACGAGTCAACTTGTGTACATAGAAGAACATAAAAAAATTTCTCCTTTCTTACTATGTAAGAAATAAATTAATATATAAATAACCGAGACATAGATATTGGCATATTTGTGCAGCACATCCCTTCAACAATCAGGAAAAAGAAAAATAAATAAGTGTCAAATTAAAGATTAACGACCTTTTCAAGTAGCAAATAAATGCATTTTATACCCAAAAATCCCTTGTAATTTAAACTATTACTTGTATTAATAAAAACATACAATTAAATGCATATATAAATTATTAAAGAAATAAATATATAGATGGATCAATATACATACACACATGCATATATGTCATGTGATCTTTATTGTGTGTGTATATATATATTTATTTCTATGCGTAATCGCACATTCCATTGCCACAAGAAGTGCCTTCCTTGCAGTGGTTGGTGCACTTGCCACAGTTTTGATTGTGAGACATTGGATTCACACAATGAGCGTTGCAGCATATCTCTGAGCTACTGGCCCTGCGCTGCCTTCAGTTTCAATAAATAAAAGACAAAGTGAGAGTTTATTAGAGCACTTTCATCCATTTGCCAAGACAAAGCAAAAGGACTGTTACTATTCACATGAATAGTGGCAGCCCTTGTAAAAAGTTTTAGTGTTTTCACCCATTGCCATGACAACAACTATTCACATGAGATGTGATGAAAGAAATTTGTATAGAGTTTTGGTATGGAAAGTGAAAAATATGACTAAGTATTTATTTTAAAAAAATTCTAAAATTATTTGTAGATTTTTTTCAATTTTAAATTTTCTGTTGCTGTTTCTGACGTCAGCATACCCTGGCTTGAGCTCGAGCTAATTTTGCCTGAGGGCTGGCTTGGTTTCGTAGGCCCAAGCAGTTGCCCTGATAGCTTAAGGCCGCTGGAATCATGAAAAGGGGCTTGGGCCCCCTATTGCCCTGGCAAGGACTGTCCGATGGAAAGGCTCTTAGACACCAAACAATGGACATTTCAACAACTGGATAGTCAGTGAGTCCATAAGCAATTCCACACTTTTCTTAATAGATACATATTTATATCAATACCATTATTTCAAATTTTGATTACCAAATAATAGCGTAAGATATGATAATTTTTTATTTGTTGTGAATAAATGAGATCTAATTCGGATACACCAACACTATATTAGCCCAAATATGAAATAGCAACAACTTTTAGAGGATATACTCTGCGAACGCTTGCCCCAGTAGATTCAGTCATGTCTAAGTCCTCCCCTCTTGCGCCATCGGGCAGCGCCCAGTGAACTTGTGCACTAAATTTGCCAAAGCAATCTCTTGGACAGCCATGGCAAACTGAATTCCTGGGCAAACTCTTCTGCCAGCCCCAAATGGAATGTCGTGGAAGTAATTGCCCTTATAATCTATGGCACTGTCCAAGAACCTTTCTGGCTCGAACTCCTCTGGTTTGTTGTATGACTTGGGATCTCTTCCAATTTGCCACGCATTCACTATAACTTGTGTGTTGGCTTTAATGTCGTAGCCATTTATTTGTGCATCTTGGGTCGATAGCCTGGGCAGTAGCAATGGAATTGAAGGATGTAGGCGAAGAGTCTCCTTGATAACTGCCTTCAAGTAGTGCATTTCAACCAAATCATCCTCTCTAATTATGTCTGTTTTCTTGCCAACTATTCCCCGGACCTCATTCTGCAATTTTTCCATGATTCTTGGATGCCTTAAAAGCTCGAACATTGTCCACTCTAGGAGTGTAAATGAGGTGTCAGAGCCACCAACAAACACATCCTACAAGAATTTTAATGGTAAAAATCGATTAAAAATTAATGGAAAATTATATATAAAACCCAAAAAATTGGGGTTAGGAATAACCCACGTGTTATTTATCTATATCAGAGAGCTTCCATTGAGGGATCCCTCAAATAAGCTTATTTGAGGGACACCCCTTGTAGGCCCCACTCCGGATTGTATTTCACTAATCCAAACGTTCTATTTTGTAGATACTCATTCAAAGATCATCTCTACAAAAATTCACTTGAATCCGATATTATTTGACCACTCAATTAAGTTATTGAAATTTTAGCATTTGCTTGAAGCACCGTGTTCATTGATTTTGTAAGACACAATTGGATGTCGAAATGGTTTCCGATTTGTCTAATGTTTTGTAAGGATGATCTATGAATGAAGACCTAAAAAATAGATGGTTTGGATCATTGGGAAAAAAATTGTCGTGTACCCTAAAAGGCGTCCCTCAAATAAAATTATTTGAGGGATCCCTCAATAGAAGGGGACTGTTATCTATATATCTATATATATAAAAAAAGTAAAAGGCTTTAAAAGTGAAACATTCAAAAACCTTGAAAATACTCGTGCTTCAAAGAATTTTTGCTGCTTGGATTGGAGTAGTGTAGTCTTCTACCTTTTTAATTAAGGTGCACTGGTCGTGAAAATGATTATGCTTCGAACTCTTTTTCTGCATGAAGGGCTAGTGGTTGTTCTCTCATAGGAGATTTTGGCACTAGTTAAACTTCAAAAAAAAATAAAAATGAAGAGGTTAAAAGAATTCAAAAGAAAAAAAATTGGAGCCAAACTTTTTCCTAATATTAATGGAGTACATGACTCATTTGTTTTGTGTGATCACCATTTGGTTAATGAATTGTGCACAAAATTTAATAAGATACGGATCCTCTGCTATGATTTTAGTCCCCTTATAGGATGGATCGTACTTTGGAGCACATGTGGTAGTTCCTACTCACACTCACAAATACATATTGGTTGGTCCATTAAAATGCAAATATCACCTCTCATATCATTATGCGAACATTGGGCACAAGAGTTGTGTTTCCACCGTTGACAAGGGATTGGAAGATCTAGCTCGACGGAAAAATAAGGAATAAAACTTATAGAAGCATGCATGCCGTCTATGTATTGTTGTTATCATGGCGATACTAATTCGGCAATTTCTAATGGGTGAATTAAAAAAACATTTTTAATCTATATATGTAAAGTTAAATATCATTATGGTTAAATTTTAAAATAACTCATTTAAGAAAAATTTCAAAACACAGGAATTAATTCATTTTGAAGGGACAGATACATTTATTTAAAAAATAATAATTAAAAGGAGATAAGAATCTATGACCAACAAGAATTCTATATATATTACTGTTGATGCTCAAAATTAATGTGATGAGAAGTTGAAGGATATTTAAAGCCCAATATACTATATAATGTTGGCAGTCCCGATCTCTTGGATCACATGAGTCCGAGAGATTGTGGTCACCCACCGTTGGATATTAATCCAATGGTTCAAAATGATATATATAAATGCAATATGACATAAATAATTATTACCCGATTTAAGTCAACCGTTGAATTTATATCTAACGGTGAGTGACCATAACTCTCTTGGACTACAGGGGTCCAAGAGATCAGGACTGATAATGTTGGCTATGTGTTAATCCAAGCTATATTTTGGGAAGTAATTCATTAAATAAATATAGAAATATTGTACAAGTCGTGCCAAGCAAGATACATTTTCCTATGCTAAACTACCCGACAAACTTAAATGGACCTAAGCCACATATATGTATGGAGATTGCTGAACGAGTTGTGGTGTGGATGGTTATAATTGTTCATAAAGCCCGTTGAAGGATCAGACAATAAAAGTTTTAGGGCTGCTTGGGAGTACAAAAACTCATACCCACTTTCCTGAGCCTAATTACATGGGTAAGTAGAGACAGAACTTCCAGCCTCTTCCAAAACTCAAACCCACTTTACTGCACACTCATGGAAAAACCAACTGTTGAGCACTGTACACTCATGAATCCTTCTTTGCACAATCATTCTATAGCCTATAAATAGACCTTCATCCCTCCTTGCAATACACACACCGAAACCAGAAGAAGAACGGCATGAGGCAAGCTCATCCTCCCACTGCCGTAAACACAGAAAGCCCAAGCCTTCCTCCATCACGCTTCTCTTCTTTCATAACACCACTCCAAGCCCTAAACATCACACAGAAAACCATCCCAACTCCCGAAAACACCACATGCATCTCACCTTCAACATATCTTATTCCAATCCAAGCCGCAAAAGCACTCTCTCTTACTAAACTTATGGAGACTTGTTCTCACACCATAAGCCTCTCAAGCCAAGCATCATATTGATTAACTGAAGCAAGCTCCAATTAATGCGAAGCGTACAGTATCGACATAGTTGCTCTTTACTAGAGACCACTTCCTCTAGCATCTTCTCCAGCACTATTAATTCCACTACTTACAGCACATAGTTCACTTCAAGAAAAGCACTTCCAACGCAACAAAATCAAGCATAATCATTCCAGTACCTATTAATTGTACATCAAAACCTGTAAGGAGCCACTGAATATAACCAAATCACTACCCTGTCTTAAACTCTTTCGGGGTGCTTTGGGGCCTGGTGCTGCAAACTCAAAAAGGGTAAAGGAGATCTCAGTCCACCTCACATTAGTCCAATAAGCCCATTGCATCTCTCAACAAAATAGACCCTCATACAAATGGCGACTCTGCTAAGGACTAGGCCATTATTCTTAGAGCGGCTCCTCAACAATCACAAACTTTGTGATTCGTAAGTCACGCCACTGGGGGCTTCATGCAAAGCAAGTTTTCCGTTGCCTTCTTCAAGTTCTTCCTGCAGCAGGAGAGATGAAATCGTTAATTTTTCTTTGTATTCAGTATTTATTGCTAAAAAAAAAGTTCTTTCGATCAATCAAGCTGCTAAAAAAAAGGAGTTAAGCATCCAGGAGCTGTTGATTTTAGTTTTCTTCCTGGAACAATTAGAGAAAAACAAACCAAATTCTACAACCATTTGCTGACCGAAGTGGTTTAGGCTTCATGCCAAGGAAATTTAGAAAAACAATATAAATATCAGAGAGAGTGAATCACTCAAACAGAAACCAATCCAACATCAAACATCCATCTGCCAACAATATTTTAGTCCTCCATGGTTCTCCTTTTCTTACCAGATAAAAGAAAAAAAATGAACGAAAAGCAAAAGAGACAGAATATACAAAAACTTATGTGAAAGCATCTTCACTTGCTCTGCCCACAGCTCACCAATCGTGGTCACAAGCACAAGATATGAATTTTGCCACCAATGCCTCAAGGGTTGAAACGAAATAACCCCTTGCTATCACCTTTCTCACAGCGAAAGGAAGATTTTCTCTGCAAATTTACACAGATCGACCACCACCATCGCTGCAGGACCAGCCAGCTTGCAATAAACAATGCATGAATCTCCACGTACGGCACCCACTTCATGCGCCAATATTATAATGTTAGCCGTGTGTTTTTATAGTGAGAGTGAGACAGGGCATGCAACTACTCGCTCAACCCAACTCACCCTGCGCTAGATTTTTCATATCTTTGAATTATTTGGTTTTCAGGCACCTAAGGCTTAAAATAACTTATATTCTTTGAAATTTTTTATAGGAACTAGTTGTGGCAGAGGTGATGGGTGGAACGCACCAAGTTAATTAAATAAAAAGAAGGCTTAAATTTCAAAATGGTCCCTGTAATTTACTTCATCGGTCAATTTAATTCCCCTATTATCAATTTGGCCAATTTCGTCCATGTGTTTATATATATTAGCAAAACTTCATCCTTTCCGTCAAAATTCTGTTAAAACTGAAGAAAAAAAATATTTTAAAATCAATTTAAAAAACTGCAATTAATTATTAAATATTCAAATTCAATCTAAAAATTGAATTAATAAAAAAAAATTGCCTCCCCCAATTTCACGCTCAGACCTCAACCACCTCCCAACCCCACCTAAACCACCATTTTTTCTCTCGCACCTTACTCTCCGGCAAATTGCAAAGAACTTCGTAGCCAGTCATTGCAGCGCTTGGCTCTGCCAGTTCATCATCCTTGTTGTAGCAGAAGTTGGCGACATTCACACAAACAACATGCACACTGTAGATTCTATAACCCTCTCGAACCCTCGTCGTTGTTTGCACCAAGACCACCGTTGAGCTCGATTTCTCAACAAGATTTGCACTCTGCTTCGTCTGGGCGTTGGTTAATCCGAGATGATAGTCTAGGTTGGAGTGGGCTACTAGACCCCCCTTTTCAACCCAATACAAGAACATGACTTTTAATAATTAAGTTTTTATTATTATTTGAATTTGAATATTTACATGACCTTTTTTTCTTAAGTTTTAACAGAATTTTAACAGAAGGGACCACATTTTCTAAAATATACAAAAACATGGACTCAATTAGCCAAATTGATAACACGAGGACTAAAGTGGTCAATGAGTTAAATTTGGATCTATATCTAACTTTTCTATTTTTTTTATATACCAAAACTACCCTCATCCTTTTCAAGATATTCTCAACTCTAAGTACCCTCCTCCTATCGTTCTCCTTCTTGCCAATCTCATCAAAACCCATCGGAGGAGCTTATTCCTCCTCCTCATCCCCACCCCCACAGTAGCCCCATCCTCATCCATGTAGCAGCCCCACCCCCTACCGTGCCAAGGGTAGCATTCATATGTTCAATCAATGCTTGAAATGGTAAAAATGAACAACAACAAAATTAACGATATAGTTTATGGTTCTATTTAATTCATTCGCCCTTTCAAACCAGTTGAGTAAAGGCCATTAGACCCACTAACAGGGCCTAGTCTCGTGGAAAATATTGTTAACTTGACAGGACCCGCCCCGAATTTCCCGAAACCCAAGACGAATCTTGTGAAAATTCCGATATCACTCCGATGTCGAACCCAGTCACTAAAACTAAAGCCTCCTTTTCCAAAAGGAATAAAGGCACGAGACTTTCTGCCGAAATTTAGGCAGTCTCCCTCGTAAATTGAACATTCCCAAAATTTCAACCTGCAATAAAACACAATTTAAAAAGCCAACTACCAGCACACACAATGTAATAGCACACAGTTTACAGACAAGGCCTCCAGCCTTCAAATAAATCAAGGCAGAACAACTAGTAGTACTCTTAAGTGAATTAATATACTGACAATGCAACTAAGGAACTCAAATAATTTTACAAGTACCACTGCAGTCAACATGAAATAACTTCCCAAGTTTTCAATCTGCAAAGACACAATAATACTTCTCACAAATTTCTAGCATGCATCAACTACCATCTATGAATTTTCACCAATAGTCCCAGGGGCCTCGGCCCATAATACCATATAATCAAACCTAAAAACATGTATAACGTTTAGTCAACGACTGCACCTAGGCGCTACCCTAGGTTGCCTACGTACCCTTACTGAGGGATCAAGCCACACGTAGTTCTTTCTACTAAATCCTAATTCCAAACACATACAATACCTTTATTCATCTCTCTGTTAATCACATAATCTCCCCATATGCCGAAACATCCAACGCCATGTATGGAGTCTGTCAGCATGCCGAAAAATCCTACTCCACGTGTGACCTAACAATCATATCATCTCCCCATACGAGGCGTATGAGGTCTGTCCTCACGTCGGAAAATCCTACGCCACGTGAGACCTCACAATCACATAATCTCCCCATACTCTGGAACATCCAAAGCCACGTATGGAGTCTGTCGACACGCCGAAAAATCATACTCCACGTGCGACCTAACTATTACAATATCTCCCTATACGTCGAAAAATCCAACACCACGTATGAGGTCTGTCCTCACGCCGGAAAATCCTACATCACGTGGGACCTAACAATTACATAATCTCCCCATACGCCGGAACATCCAAAGCCACGTATGGGGTCTGTCACAACGCCGGAAAATCCTACGCCACATGAGACCTCACAATCACAATATCTCCCCATACGCCAGAAAATTCAACGCCACGTATGGGGTCTGTCAGCACGCTAAAAAATCCTACGCCACGTGTGACCTAACAACAATCATATCATCTCTCCATACGCCGGAACATCCAATGCCACGTATGGGGTCTGTCCTCACGCCGAAAAATCCTACGCCACGTGGGACCTAACAATCATAAATCTCCCTATACGCCGGAACATCCAACGCCACGTATGAAGTCTGTCTCAACGCCGGAAAATCCTACTCCACGTGAAACCTAACAATCACCGGATGGTACTTACACAGTGTAATCATCATCTTTATAACTTTAAAATATATATATAGATAAATTTCCAATATTGCCTAAACCTCAACCACAATATAGTATCCGATATCCCCCAATTTAAAACAATAAATTAATATTCTATTCCCACAAAATCAACTTAACTCAAGTAGCGGTTAAGACTCATCAATAAGGTCATTTTAATCCCTTTAGAAAGGTGAAACTATCTCGGAAGACTCACGGTCAACCAAGAGTCAAACTACTCAAACTTGCTCAAACGGGCCCACAACCCCCAAATTTCCGAAAGTTCCTATGGGCTCTACAAGGATCAGGATACACTTCCTGCAAGTTTGGTTCAGATCGGACGGTCGGATCGCTCACGATCGCACGATCGGACGGTTATTGTAAAAATAGCCATAGGATTGGCACTTTCGGAGTGTCCGGGACTCCGTTTTACGATCCGTCGAATCCTATACGATCCTAAAGATGCCTCGATTATCATATATCAAATTGGAGTTGATCCAACGGTTTGAACATGTCAAACCGGATAACGCCTATTATGCGATATCCGATTGACGATCAAACGATAACCAAATTCAAATCCGAGCATACCGTCATGCTCGGGACAACAAGAGGGTTATTTTGAAACTCTAAGACAGGCCACCACATGACCCACGCGCCACCCCACGCGCCGGCAGTGCGTAGGTGTCCAAAGAAATTTCCGGCGGCCGGAAAAACTCCAAACCGCCGGCCAAGACTCCCAGGTTAGGTAAATCACATGTAGTGGAGCAACTTTTGTTCTTGAACCTACCTCAAAAAGTAGACGGAAGTGGCCGAAAACTGACAGAATTTCAATCGCTTATTTAACCCCCTAAACACAGAAATTTCTCATTTCCCACACAACCATCAGCTAGAACGTCTCGAGAGGTTGAGAAAGCATACCTGGATCGAAGAAAATGGTGGTCGGAGGAGTCCGAACGAGCTCCGTGAATTTTGGGTTAAAACCGGTCGGTTTTTGTCATTTTTCGGTGAGCACAGGTGGTTCCAGCGGCTGAGGCTGGTCGGGAAGGAAAGAGTGAGGTGGCCTGGTTCTTTCGGGACCGGTACCTCCCGAAACGGTGGCCGGATGCGACGGTGGTGACCCAAAATCCCGGCTGATGAATAGTAACAGGGGGCTGTTTCTTGCGAAGGGAGAGGGAGGAAGCAGAAGAAGAAGAAGAAAAAGAAAAAGAAAATTTAAAACTGCCCGGTTACTGTAGCACGAAACTGTTTGCTACACTAACAAATTTTAAAAATTACCTTTGCATCCTTTTTGTTTTCAGACTTTTCCTTTTTCGTTACAACTCAAAATTGGGCGTGCTGCATGTCTACGAACTCATGTCGACAAGCTCTACGTAATGGTACCACTTACTTCTCCAAAATCTTTTCGAATCAGAAAATAACCAAAAAACCCTTATCCAAAGGGTATATTCGTAAATTCATATTTAAATTAATTTAATAATTTAATTGGGTAAATAAATTAGGGTCGGGGTGTTACATAACTTGCAAACTAATAGTTTCATGTTCGAACTCTCATGGCACCTTGGTAATGTGCGTGAGAAAATCCCCTCCTTATTCCTAACTTTGGCAACCAAAAAAAAAAAGCGAGTCATCAGGCCATCATATAAATTCATCTCTTGTTGTTCGATCAACAAAAAAAACTCATCTTGTTATTTTTTATTTCAAAATTATTTAATGAATGCGTAGAACAATATAATAATGTAAATATATTGGATTATTTATCATTAAACATCAGTAAAATTTTAAAAATATAGACAATAAAATGTTATTATATAGTATGATGTACTTGCCATTTTAAGTTTTTTTTTTTACTAGTAAGTATACAAAACATATTTTATTATGTACAAGGCATATTAGTAATCAAATTGATTTTGATTCCTATTACTGAATACTTACATAAGAATGATATAATAATTAGTGGAAAAAAAAGAGGCCTGGTTTCAAACAAAGTACTAATTACATGAGTGGGAAATATAACTTCTGTTTACTTATGTTACTCCATTAATAAAATAATATATTAATTTGTAGCAACTCCGATCTCTTGGACCATAAGGGTCCAAGAGATTTGTGGTCACCCACCGTTGAATGTTAATCTAACAGTTCAAAAGTTTCTTAAAAGGAGTACAAAAGCGAGTGAACCGCTGAATTTACATCCAACGGTGAGTGACCATAAATTTCGTGGACTCCTGTAGTCCAAGAGATCGAGACTGTAATTTGTAGAGGAAATAGGTAACAAATTTCCTAAAACCCTTGCTATATATTTCTGTCCTGAAAGATTTAAGGAGCCTCAAATTTGGATATTGCAACCACTTGAGACGTTAATTAATTAGACTTTAGAGAACGGTTAGGATATTGCAATTTTTGGATATTATATATTCTTTCTCTACTTTACCTTAATGACTCATAATTACCCACTAGCACTGTAACACAGCTTCAAGTTGAAGCCATGGCAGAGGCGTGGGAGGGGAGAAAGACTACGTATTTTTATAGTGTTATCTCTGACTAATAATACTATAGTATTCGTGATAATACTTCGATGTGGCATAACATTATTGGCCGAAAATAACAAAATAATACTATCTCCATTACAATTACGTTTTTATCCGTGGGCTGCTCTTAGGCTTATCTAGTCTTTAAAATGCAGTTGAAGAATTTATTATTATAAAAATGACGTGAGAGAGAGGGAGGGGGTCATATATTTTCAGAATAATTTTGCTAAAAAACGAAAGCAGAAGAATTAATTATTATGAAAATGACGTGTAATAAAACCACAGGTTGTGTGACATTGCCGTACGGTACATGCAGTCGGTGAGTCCACAGATGACCATGCATTTGTTTTGAGTCGGATTAAGCAGTGAATGGGGGCACTAGTTGTCCATCTTTATATGACCCAATGACTTAAGATATCTATATGCATAGAGACTTTTAAAAAGTAGAAGCAATACAGCCTTAGAAAGGCAGTGCGTGCATGGAAAAGGATTATCTGGTCCCGATATAAATTTACGGTACCTAATACATTAGCGCTAATTGATAATTTTTTGATACTCTAATGATAAGATTGACAATTAGTGTCGAATTGAGAATATATCAGGTACGATAAGTGTCGAATTGAGAATATATCAGGTATGATAAATTGATATTAAATATTTAGTCGGTAGTTGGTAGGTACTTAGTAGCTATTAAGTAAATATTATATGAGATATGAAGATCAACATGAATTATATCTTTGTAATTAAGTAGCTATGCTTGTATCTGGTCTCGATTTGTATATCTATTATTAGGTAAAATACTTTGAGAAAGCACAAATAGTTTGTGGACATGAGCGATAGATACTGTGGTTGGATTATCAACAATGACAGTGTGAACGACTTTTCTTCATGGTGTGCTTTAGCTACATCTTCTACGCTTCTGCGTTGGTCACATTCATGTAATCTTGAACATGAAGCAACGTACCACAAAGGCTACCAAAACTTTAATAACTGTGGACCAGAAGGAAGCAGTATATAGGTCCTACTACCTGTGCATTTTTGCTGACTAATAGTTTGATGCTTAAGGTAAATCCAATACAATTAGTGTAAATGTCGTTTTACTATATAATTAGGTATATCCAATACAAAATAAATCTTTAATCTTGAACATATTTATATAGGGGATTCTATGACTCACAAAGAAAACCTACGGATACATTTATGTTTATGTTTAATCTCATTTTCTCTTTTGTAATTCCATCTACTTTTCATAAGAGTTTGTTTGAAACAACTTATATATAAAAACTACGCTTGTTTTTAGATGATTATTGTGGTAGGATGTAATCAACAAAATAGACAAACACGGTATTTCAAGAAAAGAATATAATAAAAACTATCTAATTGAATGATCAAATAGTTTCGGATCCAAGTGATTGTCGCAGAGATGATCTTTGAAGAAATATCTAAAAACTAGATGGTATTGGATTATTGAAATGCATGGTGAGTCTTATAAGGGTGTCTTTCAAATAAACTTATTTGAGAAATCCCTCAACTAAAGCCATATCAGTCTCCTTCTCACAATATTTATATACACACCACACCTTTTGTGAAAATCTAAAAATGCTAAATTAGAAATGAAAACTGACAGTTAAAGAACTCTCATGATCACTCTACAAGATTGTGACCTGAATGATGAATCAGCAGCTTAAGTTCACCCCATTAATAAAATCTTTTGCCGTTCCCATCCCGCCTCTAATAAAAGCTTACTTAATACGTAGTCCCATCAACCCCTACCATCAAAGTAGGGGTTGAATTTGGTGCTCTTTAGCCTTTAATCACCACAAGAGTCACAAATTCTTCTCTCTCCTTATCTTTCCAACCCCACTGATATCTCAGGCAGGTCTATAAATAGGAAGAACCAAGCCATATTATACTCACTCAGCAATCATCTCTTGCATACTTTCATATATACATTATCGTGCTTCTTGTTAAGCAAAACATGGCATCCTCAAAGGCTTTTCTTCTTCTTGGTCTTGTCTTTGCTGTTCTCCTCATCTCCTATGAGGTCTTAGCTATTCCAACTCGTGAGTTTCTCACTTTCTTAACTAAATCATAAATATTAAATTAGTAATTGTATCTTTCTTTCCAGTAACGATTTGTGAATTTATGCACATTTTAATTAAGGTGCACTGGTCGTGAAAATAATTATGCTTCGAACTCTTTTTCTACATGTAGGGTTAGTAGTTGTTGCACTTGCATGGCTTAATTTGCATCTTATTAAATACAAACCGATTTATGATTGTTATAAGTTATGTATATTGTTTTTGCTTTATATATAAAGTTTTTGGTTGTTCTCTCAGAGTCAGAGGAGAGTACAGTCAACGGTGATGCCCGCGGATTTGGAGGTCATGGCCGCGGATTTGGAGGTCATGGCCACGGACATGGAGGTCATGGCCACGGACATGGTGGTCATGGCCACGGACATGGAGGTCATGGGCACGGACATGGAGGTCATGGCCACGGACATGAAGGGTATGGCCACGGACATGGTGGATATGGCCACGGCGGCCACGGCCACCACGGCCACCACGGCCACCATGGCATAGGGAGGCCTGGTGCTGCTGAGACTGAAATCAAGAATTAGATAACCTGTTAGTTTCTGTGACTTACGTTGCAGGTGTGTTGTAAGGGTAGCAGTACGAAATAAAGTTGTTTGGTTGAGTAATCTATATGAACTCTCAATCATAAACTGTCCTAAGCTTGTTCTCATGTTTCTCATGTTCTCTGTAATGTACGCATTGTAATGTACGCATTGGAATGTGTTCTCTTGTTATGTGATAAAATGTGATGTAACTTTCTCAATACATATTATGTCAAAAATGTTTAGTGTGGCTTGGCTCCTTAAAATTGAGGGGGAGCACATCCTCATAACAAATGAGATTTTGGCACTAGTTAAACTTCAAAAAAATAAAAATAAAAAGAGGTTAAAAGAATTCAAATGAAAAAAAAAATTAAAGGAATTTGCCAAGTGTCAAAACTCTATTTCTTTTGAGGAGGAACTGCTCCTCAGTTTTGTGGAGCCAAACTTTTTCCTAATATTAATGGAGTTCATGTAGACTCATTTGTTTTGGGTACCAAATTTAATGAATTGTGTATTCATTGGTGGACCCATAAGCATACAGTTTTTAATTTAGGTGAGATACTCTCGGCAATTTAAATCATGTCAAAAACATGATATCAAAAAAAATCAGCCGTCATCGAGTTTGTAGATAAAGAAATAATATATATGAATGAACGTAAGCTATAGAGAAGAACATTTTGTGGAAAACTAGAAATTTGTAGGGAGAAATAAGAGGAAGAAAGGGAGTATAATTTGCTCAAATAAACTTGTATTCCATTCATATTTGGTGCCACTATTTATAGGGGTAGAGAGGCCTAAATCATTTACCACCAATAATTGATAGGTGACAAATATATAATGATGAGTATTATGATAGGTTAATAGTGGCCAGTAATTGGGGAGGGTTCCCTCTCTCTCTCTGACTCCCTCACTTTGGATTCTGTATTGATTGTTCCATCCTTACATCATAATCTCTTATATGTTGCCCAAATTACTACATCTTTGAATTGCATTGTAACCTTTTGGCCTACACATTGTGTTTTTTAGGACATTCTCAGCAGCAAGACGATTGGTTGTGGTACTAGGACGGGCAAACTCTACTATCTGGACTTGGCATCTGACAGTGAAGCCAGCCTCAGTCAAGCTTACAAAATTGGGGTTACGAGTGTTGAGAAGCAAACTTTCGGAGTATGGTTATGACATCGCCGACTTGGACATGCTTCATTTGGATATTTACAGAAGCTATTTTCTTCCTTATTTTTCCAGTTAGATATCTCTAGTTTTACGTGTAACATCTGTGAAATAGCCAAGAGCCATCGTGTTCCTTTCCCTTTAAGTTCACATAAAAGTTTGGTTCCTTTTTCTCTTGTTCATTATGATATTTGGGGCCCGCTAAAATTACCACTCTCGGGGGAGCTAGATGGTTTGTCGCGTTTATCGATGATTGCACACGTATGACCTGGGTTTCCCTTCTTCAAACAAAAGGAGAAGTCAGTTTCAAGTTTCAACAGTTCTATCACATGGTGGAGACACAATTTCATACAAGAATTCAAGTTCTTCGGTCTGACAATGGCGGAGAATTTTTCTACCATAATCTTACTCAATTCTTACAAGATCATGGCATCATACATCAACGCTCATGCCCTTACACTCCCCAACAGAATGGTGTGGCTGAACGAAAGAATAAACACTTATTGGAAGTGGTTCGTGCCTCTCTCTTTGGTGCCAATATGCCTCGGTCTTTCTGGGGAGAAGACGTCCTCTTTGTAGCATACCTTATCAATCTGATTCCCTCCAGTATCCTTAATTTCCAAACCCCCCCTTCAAACACTCTACCACCATATCCAAATACCTTATACCAAAAACCTAGAACTACGGATTTTTGGTTGTGTGGTCTTTGTCTTCTTACATGATCACTAACACAACAAATTGAATCCCCGCGCCAAAAAGTGTGTTTTTATTGGTTATGCACCTCATTAGAAAGGTTACCGGTGTTATGATTCTCCTAGTCAGAAGGTCTATACTTCTATGGCTGTTGTGTTCCGAGAACACGACATATATTTTTCAGCCATACAGGAGGAGCATTGCGATGCCAACACATCTCAAATTTCAAGACTTTTCCTTTCAGAATTGTCACATACTGAAAACGACCAGTTGCAGAATGCAAGCGACCGGTCGCCGAAGACTCTGCCTGAAAACGACCGGTCGCCTAAGACTCTGCCTGAAAGCGACCGGTCGTCCCCCGGAAATCCGAATCTGCTTCAAAACGACCGGTTGTCTCTCTGTTGTCAAACTCAGGAGGAGAACATTGAGGAGTTTTTGCCCGCTCAGGAGAATTCTTTAACTCCAGTACCCCACCAATCACCTGCTGAGGACGTCATTCAGGTAACCTCTTTTCCTGAAACTAATAACATTAATGAAATATCCTATGATGATTTAATTTCAGAAGGCACATAGCCTACATATTAGATTCCAAAATGGAAGAACGGTGGAAAACCTTCAGTTCACTACGAAGCAGACCTTAATGCAAAATGGAAATATCCCATCGACAATTATGTATCCATCAGTAGATTATCGGAATCACGGGTACACTTTGTGAAGCAGTTGGATGGCATACCTGTTCCCAACAATGTAACTGAAACACTAGAAGACTCAACATGGAAAGAAGCCATGAATGAAGAAATGCAAGCTCTTCAGAAGAATGACACATGGGAACTCGTGCCATTACCTCATGGAAAGAAGACTGTCGGATGCAGGTGGATTTATACTGTGAAACTCAAAGTAGATGGATCCATTAAAAGATATAAAGCTAGATTGGTGGGGAAATGCTACACACAAAGATATGGGATAGACTACCATTAGACTTTTACCCCAGTAGCCAAGATTAAAACTATCAGAGTTCTTCTATCTTTAGCAGCAAATCTCGATTGGCCATTACATCAGTTTGTTGTAAAAAATGCATTCTTACATGGAGACTTGGAAGAAGAAGTATATATGGACTTGCCACAAGAATGTAACTTAGCTCGTGACAAGGAGAATCAAGTTTGCAAGCTCTGAAAGTCATTGTATGGGTTAAAGCAATCCTCTAGGGCATGGTTTGGCAGATTCACTAAATCTATGAAGAATTTTGAATATATACAAAGTAATGTAGATCACACCTTGTTCTTGAAGCATGATGGAAGAAGACTTACTGCACTGATTGTTTATGTGGATGACATAGTCGTAACTGGAAACGACACAGAAGAGCAATTGACACTGCAGAAATATTTGTCTCAGGAATTTGAGATGAAGAATCTAGGTGATCTGAAGTACTTTATAGGAATTGAAGTAGCTAGGTCCAAAACTAGTATATTTCTGTCTTAAAAGAAGTATGTATTAGATCTGCTCACTGAAATAGGAATGCTTGGATGCAAACCTGCTGATACACCCATCGAGATGAATCACAAGTTATGTGAAGACATGGATCAAGAACCAACCAATAAGGAACAGTACCAACACCTTGTTGGAAGGTTGATATATTTAGCTCACACAAGACCAGATATTGCATATGCTGTGAGTATGGTTAGTCAGTTTATGCATTCACCCAGTGTGTCCCATAGGAATGCAGTTGATCGGATCTTAAGATACTTAAAGTCAGCACATGGAAAAAGGGTTAACATTCTAAAAAAATAGAGATCTCAAAGTTGTTGGATATACAAATGCTGATTGGGCTGGCTCCGTTACTGACAGACGCTCTACTTCAGGTTACTTCACTTGTGGGAGGTAACCTAGTCACTTGGCGGAGTGAAAAACAAAATGTGGTTTCTCGATCTAGTGCTGAAGTAGAGTATTGAGGAATGGCTCACGGAGTTTGTGAATTACTATGGATCAGAAGACTATTGACAGAATTGGGGTTTAAGCCAGGAAAGCCAATGGAGTTACATTGTGATAACAAGTCAGCCATCGATATTGCCCATAGTCCAATTCAACATGATCGAACTAAACATGTTGAGGTGGATAGACATTTTATCAAAGAAAAACTTGAGAAGAAGATCATCCGCCTACCGTTGGTAAAATTAGAAGATTAGTTGGCAAATATCTTAACCAAAGCTGTTTGTGGAAGAGTATTTTCTGACTCACGTACCAAGTTGGGCATTGGTGACATATATGCACCAACTTGAGGAGGAGTGTCGACTTGAGTCTCCTAATTAATCAAGGAGGTTTACTTCCTTGATTAATTAAGGGATTTACTTTCCTATTTTTTATATAGTTGATAAATCATTGTATAATTAGAAGATACTTGCCTAATTCTTTACTGTATCTAATTCCTTGTATAGCACCCTGTAAACTCTTATATATACCTCATTATGGAGAAGAATAAAGTTAACCTAATACATTCAAATCATATTCATATTTTAGCATTCTCCTCATCTCCTCTGAGGTCTCAACTACTCCAACTCGTGAGTTTCTCACTTTAAATTAGTAATTGTATCTTCCTTTCCAGTAACGATTTGTAAATTTAGGCACATTTTAATTATAAGGTGCACTGGTCTTGAAAATGATTATGCTTCGAACTCTTTTTCTACATGAAGGGCTAGTGGTTGCACCTGCATGGCTTAATTTGCACCTTATTAAATACAAACCTAGCTATGATTGTTATAAGTTATGTATATTGTTTTTGCTCTATATATAAAGTTTTTGTTTGTTCTCTTAGAGGAGAGTATAGTGGTGGCGGAGCCACTTCTAGGCCAGGAGCGGCCCTGGTCCCTTTATTTTTTTTGACTTCTCTCCTATATTATATAATGTAATATATACAACTTACTAATAGACAACTTGTAATTCAAATTAATGGCCCCTTTAAAAATAATTAGGCATGACTAATTTTGAAAATTTTAGCTCTAACATGTGTTTTGAACACTTATATGTATTTGATATACTTGTGTTTTCTATCTTGGCCCCCTCAATCTTAAATTTCTAGCTTCGCCCGGTGATGATTTTCTAGATGACCATGGTGACGGACGTGGAGGGTATGGCCACAGACATGGAGGGTATGGCCATGGCCACCACGGCAAAGGGGGGCCTTGTGCTGCTAAGACTGAAACCAAGAATTAGATAACCTGTTAGTTTCTGTGACTTACGTTGCAGGTGTGTTGTAAGGGTAGTAGTACAAAATAAAGTTGTTTGGTTGAGTAATCTGTATGAACTCTCAATCATAGACTCGTCTTAAGCTTGTTCTCGTGTTCTCTGTAATGTACGCATTGGAATGTGTTCTCTTGTTATGTGATAAAATGTGA